>NC_139596.1:20107062-20108747 GCF_946808225.1 Silurus aristotelis | reverse complement strand
CTGTAATAATAAAGTCTACAGTCAGGAAGCCGGTTAGCAAACACAATGCTAACACTGACTAGCGCCGTTAGCAAAATAATAAAATACAACTAGTAACTAAATCTATCAACTAAAACTACACAATTTACAACAACTACAATAATAAAATAATAATAATAATATTAATAATAATAATAATAATAATCATAATATTACCCTGAAGTTTCTGTGTGTGTTTTTACAGGATTATTCTTTTCTTTTAAACTCATGAATCTAAAGCGGTCTGTCACAGAAAACCGGAACCAGAAAATACGTCACAGTCCAGACAAAATAAAATCAAAACAATATGGCGCCCACTTGTCAAAATAAAAGTTTATTTTCCCACAGTAAAATACTGTTATTTTTTTATGCTCATTTTGTACACAAGTCATGATTCCTCCATACAACACATTTATAAACAAGAAATACACATCAAGCAGCATAAAGTTTATATTTTAGATGAAAAATCTGTCCAAATATATGTGTTATTTTCACACTTTGAAAACAAAATCATATACCAAATAAATCTACTTTATGATACAGATTTGTATTGAATTTCACATTTAATTTAAATGTGTGTAAATATTAAAAAAAATAATTGTATTCGATTTTAAAAGCTTAAATATTTGATTTAATATAAGTTGCCACTTCTAAAAATTTTATTTTATTTATTTTATTTAAGATTTTAGTAAAAAGTAAATCAATGTTTAGTTTAACATGTAATTCTTTTTAAAAAAAACTTTAGATTACATTAATTTTAACTTTAGTGTAATTGCACATTACGGTACAAGGCGTAGCTGCTGTTCATGATATTAACAGCACAAGTTGATAATGTGCATGTGATCAGATGTTCTGGAGCACAAGGTTGTGATGTGATGTGTGTGATGTGTGTTATGTGTAGGCTTTGCTAAAAAGATATGTTTTTAATCTGCACTTAAACTGGGAGAGTGTATCTGAACCCCGAACACTGTCAGGAAGACTATTCCAGAGTTTAGGAGCTAAATGTGAAAATGCTCTACCGCCTTTAGTGGACTTTGCTATTCTAGGAACTACTAGAAGTCCAGAGTTTTTAAATGTAATAGTTTTATTTTATAGCAGAAAGACGAATAAACAAAAACATAACATAAAACATAAACAAAAAGTGCATACTTCATTTTAGAAAAATTATTTAATACATTAAATTAATTAATAAGTAAATAATAAATCAAATAATATATATAATAAAAATAAATAACAAAATTATGTTTAAAAAAGAATAAATAAATATAATTAATAAAAAATATTACATCTATTGCATCTTCCCCATCCAGAGTCACGTGTGCGGCTGAGAGTGAACTATCTCGGTATGCGGAGTCTTTCATATAATGTAGCCCCGCCCAATATTGCCCTGGCCCCGCCTTAACCCTGCCCATACCCCTCCTTAACCCATTCCTGGCCCCGCCCCCTCTCTCAGAGCTTTACACGGCGGCGGTGCTGCGCGCGGCCCTGAATGAAGCGGAGCGGCGCTGATGTGGATTAACGGGACCGGATGCTGCACGCGCTCCCCCCGCTGTGTGTGTGTGTGTGTGTGTGTGTGAGTGAGCAGTAGGAGCCGTGTTTCCGGTGTCGGTGTGCTGGAGGACAGAGGAATGTGGAGTTTACAGAATGCCCGACAGCGGCGGAAAGAG
>NC_139596.1:20097062-20099562 GCF_946808225.1 Silurus aristotelis | reverse complement strand
CATAAACACTATTAACACCGATTTCCTCTCGCGGCTCAACACGGTGTGTGAGGCAGAGCTGTTGAGTCCAGTGTGGAGTAACAGCGAGTGTCTGCTAGACTACTGCAGGAATAATACGAATAATTAATTCTGTAATGTCATGGAATATTGCAGGATTTTTGTGGGAATCACAAAGGAATAATCCAGGAATGACTGAGGAATGTTGTAGGATTGAAGCAGGTATAAATTCGAGTGTAGGTGTAGATGGACTCTGCAGCTCTGCGTCTCTCCTCAGTGTTTAATATTTCACAGTGACGTTACAGAGAGATGGAGAGACTGGAAATGGAGGGAAGCTGTTACGTCACTTCCTCTTCTAAAATATAGAAGAAAATGAATAAGAGAGACGAATGCAGGATGGAGGTTGTGTGCTTCAGGATGACAGGAGGAGGAGCTTGTAGATATTCAGGATGACAGGAGGAGGAGCTTGTAGATATTCAGGATGACAGGAGGAGGAGCTTGTAGATATTCAGGATGACAGGAGGAGGAGCTTGTAGATATTCAGGATGAAGGGAGGAGGAGCTTGTAGATATTCAGGATGACAGGAGGAGGAGCTTGTAGATATTCAGGATGACAGGAGGAGGAGCTTGTAGATATTCAGGATGACAGGAGGAGGAGCTTGTGGGCTTCAGACTGTGCAGTTTGTTAACATGTTTGGTATAAAACCTGAGATCTTTCCCTGGGGCCATCTATCAGTTTCTACAAAGAGGAAAACACATTTTCTTGTTTTTCCTGTGAGCTGAGTTGCAGGCAGAGCTGTGTGTGTGTGTGTGTGTGTGTGTGTGTGTGTGTGTGTGTGTGTGTGTGTGTGTGTGTGTGTGTGTGTGAGAGCGCCCACGCTACTGGTGATTCATGCTCGTTGTGCTCTGCTGCATGCCTCAGATGATTAATGTGGAACCCTGAAGTCTTTAACACTGTTTACTGAACAGAGGTGCTGAAGAAAACCCGAGAGACCCTGCTTTTATTTATTTATTTATTTATTTGTTTACTTGTTTACTTGTTTGTTTGTTTATTTGTCTGGTTGGTGTTTATCAGGAAAGTTTTGTTGTACTCGGGTACTGATTCTACTTCCTGCTCTGTGAGTTCTCCAGTAGTGGGCGGAGCCTGTCACTGATTGGTCTATTTCTCCTCTATAACCGTGATCATTAAAGTTCTCCACGCGGGGACGATTGTTTCCCGTAGTCCAAATAAATGAAATCGAAACGATGAAGCCAATGAATATTGTGAATCTTAGGGGTGGAGCCTGTTTGAATGAGTGATACACTGTACATGTAATCTAGTGTACACGTCACACCACACGTGTACAGTCTCTCTGTGTGTCTCTCTCTGGCTCTGTCACTTGGCCAGACTTTCCCTCTAACCAGCACATGGCACCAAGGTTAGAAACACACACACACACACACACACACACACACACACACACACACACACACACACACACACACACACACACACACACCCTGCAGGACTTCTTCTTGTGGGCAGAAATAACCCACCGCTTCCTCTTAATCCCTGCTGAACAGGTGCTGCTATTTACAGTAAACAAATCCAACCAACCAACACACACACACACACACACACACACACACACACACACACACACACACACACACACACACACACTGTCTTGTGTTATAGTTTGGTTACTGTTCTTCCTAGAGCACTTATCATTTTCAAACTCTGTCCCAGTCAGACAGCTAAATAGGAGGGGGGGGAGACAGACAGACAGACAGACACAGACAGATAGGTAGATAGAAAGACAGGTGGACAGACAGACAGACAAATAGATAGGCAGACAAACAATAGTGCAGACAGATAGAAGGACAGACTGACGGACAGTTAGACAGACTGGCATTGGTAGACAGACAAACAGATAGGTAGACGGACAAGGCAGGTGGAGAGAAAGACAGGAGGACAGACAGACATTCGGACAGACAGGTGGGCAGACAGACACGAGGACAGACAGACGAATATAAATCAGTATGTTAAACTGTAAAGTGATGGTGAGACAGAAAGAGAGAAACAGACTGAGGCTGATTGAACCTTCATCACCATGGTTACATACTAACATTTAACACACATTGACGTTTACACGAAATCCGGATAAATCTGAAAACTGCGTCCTCGTCTAAAATCACTCCACAGCCACGCGTTCTTTTTTTAATCATTTTCTTAAAGTTGCTCATTCACACTGAAACGTCTGAAATCGCTCACGTCCCTGAACAGCGCATGTGCAGAATGTAAGACGCTTCGAGACGCGTGTCATTTCTGCCTGGTGTTTATTTACGGAAACGTCGCAACAACGATATAAAATGCGTCATCGTTTTCACACTCAGTCCACACTGTGACGTGACAACGCCGTTTACAAAGATGCGTTTTCGTGGACTGCGAGCGGTGTCTCAGTGTGAACAAAAACGCAGAGAAAAAACCGGCATTATTAAGCGTAAACATATTAGTGTGGACA
>NC_139596.1:20087062-20094562 GCF_946808225.1 Silurus aristotelis | reverse complement strand
GTTTAACGTGCTTCTGGTGGTCTGTGATGGTAGTTAAACGTGCTTCTGGTGGTCTGTGATGGTAGTTTAACGTGCTTCTGGTGGTCTGTGATGGTAGTTTAACGTGCTTCTGGTGGTCTGTGATGGTAGTTTAACGTGCTTCTGGTGGTCTGTGATGGTAGTTTAACGTGCTTCTGGTGGTCTGTGATGGTAGTTTAACGTGCTTCTGGTGGTCTGTGATGGTAGTTTAACGTGCTTCTGGTGGTCTGTGATGGTAGTTTAACGTGGTTCTGGTGGTCTGTGATGGTAGTTTAACGTGCTTCTGGTGGTCTGTGTTGGTAGTTTAACGTGCTTCTGGTGGTCTGTGTTGGTAGTTTAACGTGCTTCTGGTGGTCAGTGTTGGTAGTTTAACGTGCTTCTGGTGGTCTTTGATGGTAGTTTAACGTGCTTCTGGTGGTCTTTGATGGTAGTTTAACGTGCTTCTGGTGGTCTTTGATGGTAGTTTAACGTGCTTCTGGTGGTCTTTGATGGTAGTTTAACGTGCTTCTGGTGGTCTGTGATGGTAGTTTAACGTGCTTCTGGTGGTCTGTGATGGTAGTTTAACGTGCTTCTGGTGGTCAGTATTGGTAGTTTAACGTGCTTCTGGTGGTCTGTGATGGTAGTTTAACGTGCTTCTGGTGGTCTGTGATGGTAGTTTAACGTGCTTCTGGTGGTCTGTGATGGTAGTTTAACGTGCTTCTGGTGGTCTGTGATGGTAGTTTAACGTGCTTCTGGTGGTCAGTATTGGTAGTTTAACGTGCTTCTGGTGGTCTGTGATGGTAGTTTAACGTGCTTCTGGTGGTCTGTGATGGTAGTTTAACGTGCTTCTGGTGGTCAGTATTGGTAGTTTAACGTGCTTCTGGTGGTCTGTGATGGTAGTTTACCGTGCTTTTGGTGGTCTGTGATGGTAGTTTAACTCGCTTCTGGTGGTCTGTGATGGTAGTTTAACGTGCTTCTGGTGGTCTGTGATGGTAGTTTAACTCGCTTCTGGTGGTCTGTGATGGTAGTTTAACTCGCTTCTGGTGGTCTGTGATGGTAGTTTACCGTGCTTCTGGTGGTCAGTATTGGTAGTTTAATGTGCTTCTGGTGGTCTGTGATGGTAGTTTACCGTGCTTTTGGTGGTCTGTGATGGTAGTTTAACTCGCTTCTGGTGGTCTGTGATGGTAGTTTAACTCGCTTCTGGTGGTCTGTGATGGTAGTTTAACTCGCTTCTGGTGGTCTGTGATGGTAGTTTACCGTGCTTCTGGTGGTCAGTATTGGTAGTTTAATGTGCTTCTGGTGGTCTGTGATGGTAGTTTACCGTGCTTTTGGTGGTCTGTGATGGTAGTTTAACTCGCTTCTGGTGGTCTGTGATGGTAGTTTAACGTGCTTCTGGTGGTCTGTGATGGTAGTTTAACGCGCTTCTGGAGGAATTAGTCCATAAAAAAATTATGAATTGAAATTAAATGAGTCATGCTAATAAAACCTTGCACACTTGCGCCACCTAGTGAACACGGGAGGACACGATGTTAAAGATTATACACAGAGTTTAAAAATACACACATATATAAATATACATATACATTCCGTTTAGTAGAAGTATGTCTCCTGAATCATTTTGGTGGCGAGATATTTATTTCTAACACAACAGCTGCAGCCTTCGCCTAAAATACGAGCAAGGAATGGAGTGTAGGGGTACACACACACACACACACACACACACACACACACACACACACACACACACTCGACAGTTGCTGTTCAGCTGTTTACTAAATGTTAGTTTATCCTGTTTTCTGTAACACAATTTTCTGGTTAGCCTTCACACTCAAATGATAATGCTAGGACACGTGTGTGTGTGTGTGTGTGTGTGTGTGTGTGTGTGTGTGTGTGTGTGTGTGTGTTTAAATACTTAAACATTACAGCCTTCTGCCGTATTTGCTGATTTTTATGCTAGGTGGGCTGTGGATTAACTGTCCTCAATAATCTGCAGTGATTTAGAGTCACATGGCTGTTTGTTTGGGGGTGTGGCTTTAGATAAATATTGATGTTGGGTGGGGCTTTATTAGGAGGTTTTGATGGTGGGTGTGGCTTCAGAGAGATGGTTTGATGGAGGGTGTGGCTTCAGAGAAAAGTTTTGATGGAGGGTGTGGCTTCAGAGAGAAGTTTTGATGGAGGTTGTGGTTTCAGAGAGATGTTTTGTTGGAGGGTGTGGCTTCAGAGAGAAGTTTTGATGGAGGGTGTGGTTTCAGAGAGATGTTTTGATGGAGGGTGTGGTTTCAGAGAGGAGTTTTGATGGAGGGTGTGGCTTCAGAGAGAAGTTTTGATGGAGGGTGTGGTTTCAGAGAGAAGTTTTGATGGAGGGTGTGGCTTCAGAGAGAAGTTTTGATGGAGGTTGTGGTTTCAGAGAGATGTTTTGTTGGAGGGTGTGGCTTCAGAGAGAAGTTTTGATGGAGGGTGTGGTTTCAGAGAGACGTTTTGATGGAGGGTGTGGTTTCAGAGAGGAGTTTTGATGGAGGGTGTGGCTTCAGAGAGAAGTTTTGATGGAGGGTGTGGTTTCAGAGAGATATTTTGTTGGAGGGTGGAGCTTCAGAGAGGAGTTTTGATGGAGGGTGTGGCTTTTCAAACTCGTTTTCATGTAGAGTAGATAAATATGTTGAGCTGTAGTTTGAATATAACAGCACAAAAGTACAAATCGACACTCAAAATATCTCACACACACACACACACACACACACACACACACACACACACACACACACATGCAGGAGTTGTGTATTGTCCTGTTTTTCTGCACTACACCCTCTGAGTGAACTTGTTGGCTGTCAGTGCTGAGAAAAACTGGAGGAAATGTTTTACACGTGTTGGAGTTTAGCAGAGACGTGTATAAATATCTCCGTCGCTCCTGACCTGATAGACCGGTATTATTACACATGAATCTGGGCAGGACAGCGCACACGTCTATAACCGTTTATAAACGTCTATAACCGTCTATACCTCTGAATGACTGCTGGAATCTAAAGCATCATACACTTCAGGCTGTATTTATACACACATCACAAATACTCTTTCTCTCTCTCTCTCTCTCTCTCTTTCTCTCTCTCTTTCTCTCTCTCTTTCTCTCTCTCTTCCTTTCTCTCTCTCTCTCTCTCTCTCTCTCTCTCTCTCTCTTTAGGTGTCCCTGGTTGGCGAACACTGTTTCTCCCCTGGTTCCTGTCTATAATGGCGTGGTGTTCCTCTTTGTCCTGGCTAATTTCAGCATGGCCACCTTTATGGACCCTGGCGTGTTTCCTCGAGGTACAGACAAACAAACAGACAAGATCAGACATAGAGACAGATGTGTAGACATGCAAACAAAATCACAGAAACTGTTATATGCAGACAGACAGACAGACAGACAGACAGACAGACAGACAGGTACACACACACACACACACACACACACACACACACACACACACACACACAGACAGGCACACACAGACAGACAGACAGGTACACACACAGACAGGTACACACACAGACAGACAGACAGACAGACAGGAACAAACACAGATGGACAGGTACACACACAGACAGACAGACAGACAAGTACACACACACACACACACACACACACACACACACACACACACACACACACACACACACAGACAGGCACACAAAGACAGACAGATAGGTACACACACACACACACAGACAGGTACACACACAGACAGGTACACACACAGACAGACAGACAGACAGACAGACAGGAACAAACACAGATGGACAGGTACACACACAGACAGACAGACAGACAAGTACACACACACACACACACACACACACAAGTACACAGACAAGTACACACACAAACGGACAAGTACACACACAGATACACGGGTACACACACAAGTACACACACAGACACACAAGTACACACACACAGACAGACAGGTACACACACAGATACACGGGTACACACACAAGTACACACACGTACAGACACACAAGTAAACACACGTGCAGACACACAGGTACACACACAGACACACAGGTACACACACAGACACACAGGTACACGCACACACACAAGTACACACACAGGTACACGCACACACACAAGTACACACACAGGTACACACACAGACACACAAGTACACACACAGACACACAAGTACACACACACGTGCACACACGTACACACACAGGTACACACACAGGTACACACACACACAGGTACACACAGGTACACACTTAGACACACAGGTACACACTTAGACACACAGGTAAACACTTAGAAACACAGGTACACACTTGGACACACACACAGGTACGTACACACACAGACACACAAGTACACACTTGGACACACACACAGGTACGTACACACACAGACACACAGGTACACACACAGACACACAGGTACACACACAGACACACAGGTACACACACAGACACACAGGTACACACACAGACACACAGGTACACACACAGGTACACAAGTACACACAGGTACACAGACACACAGGTACACACACACACACAGACACACAGGTACACGCACACACACAGGTACACACACAGGTACACACACAGGTACACACACAGGTACACACACAGACACACAAGTACACACACAGACACACAAGTACACACACACGTGCACACACACGTGCACACACACGTGCACACACAGGTACACACACAGGTACACACACACACAGGTACACACAGGTACACACTTAGACACACAGGTAAACACTTAGAAACACAGGTACACACTTGGACACACACACAGGTACGTACACACACAGACACACAGGTACACACACAGACACACAGGTACACACACAGACACACAGGTACACACACAGACACACAGGTACACACACAGACACACAGGTACACACACAGACACACAGGTACACACACACACACACAGGTACACACACAGGTACACAAGTACACACAGGTACACAAGTACACACAGGTACACAAGTACACACAGGTACACAGACACACAGGTACACACACAGACACACAGGTACACACACAGGTACACAAGTACACACAGGTACACAAGTACACACAGGTACACAGACACACAGGTACACACACAGACACACAGGTACACACACAGGTACACAAGTACACACAGGTACACAGACACACAGGTACACACACACACACAGACACACACACACAGACAAACAGGTACACACACAGACACACAAGTACACACACAGACAGCCTGATTAGAGTTGCTCTCTCTCTCCTCCCTACTCTCTCAATCTTTCTCACTCTTTCTCCTTTCTCTCCTCCCTGCTCTCTCTCTCTCTCTCTCTCTCTCTCTCCTCCCTTCTCTCTCTCTCTCTCTCTCTCTCTCCTCCCTTCTCTCTCTCTCTCTCTCCCTCTCCTCCCTACTCTCTCTCCTCCTTGCTCTATCTGTTCCCCACCTTATCAGCGAACGAGGATGAAGATAAGGATGATGATTTTCGGGCTCCTCTCTATAAGAACGTGGAGGTGAAGGGGATTCAGGTGCGGATGAAATGGTGCTCCACCTGTCACTTCTATAGACCACCTCGCTGCTCACACTGCAGTGTGTGTGACAACTGTGTGGAGGTAATAAACACACACACACACACACACACACAAATCTATTTCTACATCTTCTTGATCCTTGTGTGTGTGTGTGCATGACAACAGGACTTTGACCATCACTGTCCGTGGGTGAATAACTGCATCGGTCGGAGGAATTACAGATATTTTTTCCTCTTCCTGCTCTCTCTGAGCACACACATGGTGGGCGTGTTCTCATTCGGCCTACTGTTCGTCCTCAACCACCTGCAGAGTCTCAGAGAGCTGCACACCACCATCACGTATCCTTCCACAGACAAACTAGTCCCTTAATTATTACATTCTCTAATTTTGTCATCACCACATCATCCTAATCCCTTTATATTCTCCACCCCCATAATCCTAATCCCTTTATATTCGCCACCCCATAATCTTAATCCCTTTATATTCTCCACCCCTTAATCCGATCCCCTGTAATCCTAATCCCTTTATATTCTCCACCCCCGTAATCCTAATCCCTTTATATTCTCCACCCCCGTAATTCTAATCCCTTTATATTCCCCACCCCCGTAATCCTAATCCCTTTATTTTCTCCACCCCATAATCCTAATCCCTTTATATTCTCCACCCCTTAATCCTAATCCCTTTATATTCCCCACCCCCGTAATCCTAATCCCTTTATTTTCTCCACCCCCATAATCCTAATCCCTTTATATTCTCCACCCCTTAATCCTAATCCCTTTATATTCTTCACCCCTTAATCCAATCCCCCGTAATCCTAATCCCTTTATATTCTCCACCCTTTAATCCTAATCCCTTTATATTCTCCACCCCCGTAATCCTAATCCCTTTATATTCCCCACCCCCGTAATCCTAAT
Organism: Silurus aristotelis; assembly: GCF_946808225.1. NCBI lineage: Eukaryota > Metazoa > Chordata > Actinopteri > Siluriformes > Siluridae > Silurus > Silurus aristotelis. Next base: position 20,088,125 of record NC_139596.1, on the reverse strand, counting down.
CCCTTTATTTTCTCCACCCCCATAATCCTAATCCCTTTATATTCTCCACCCCTTAATCCTAATCCCTTTATATTCCCCACCCCCGTAATCCTAATCCCTTTATTTTCTCCACCCCCATAATCCTAATCCCTTTATATTCTCCACCCCTTAATCCTAATCCCTTTATATTCTCCACCCCTTAATCCCATCCCCCGTAATCCTAATCCCTTTATATTCTCCACCCTTTAATCCTAATCCCTTTATATTCTCAACCCCTTAATCCTAATCCCTTTATATTCTCCACCCCCGTAATCCTAATCCCTTTATATTCTCCACCCCTTAATCCTAATCCCTTTATATTTTCCACCCCCGTAATCCTAATCCCTTTATATTCTCCACCCCTTAATCCTAAACCCTTTATATTCTCCACCCCTTAATCCAATCCCCCGTAATCATAATCCCTTTATATTCTCCACCTCTTAATCATAATCCCTTTATATTCTCCACCCCATAATCCTAATCCTTTATATTCTCCACCCCATAATCCTAATCCCTTTATATTCTCCACCCCTTAATCCTAATCCCTTTATATTCTCCACCTCCATAATCCTAATCCCTTTATATTATCCACCCCTTAATCCTAATCCCTTTATATTCTCCACCCCCATAATCCTAATCCCTTTATATTCTCCACCCCTTAATCCTAAACCCTTTATATTCTCCACCCCTTAATCCAATCCCCCGTAATCATAATCCCTTTATATTCTCCACCTCTTAATCATAATCCCTTTATATTCTCCACCCCATAATCCTAATCCTTTATATTCTCCACCCCATAATCCTAATCCCTTTATATTCTCCACCCCTTAATCCTAATCCCTTTATATTCTCCACCTCCATAATCCTAATCCCTTTATATTATCCACCCCTTAATCCTAATCCCTTTATATTCTCCACCCCCATAATCCTAATCCCTTTATATTCTCCACCCCTTAATCCTAATCCCCCGTAACCATAATCCATTTATATTCTCCACCTCTTAATCATAATCCCTTTATATTCTCCACCCCATAATCCTAATCCC
>NC_139596.1:20039562-20082062 GCF_946808225.1 Silurus aristotelis | reverse complement strand
GTGTGAGGTATAGTGTGTAGGTGTAGGGTATAGTGTATGTGGTGTAGGTGTAGGGTATAGTGTGTAGGTGTAGGGTATAGTGTATATGGCGTAGGTGTAGGGTATAGTGTATATGGTGTAGGTGAAAGGTATAGTGTTTGGTGTAGGGTATAGTATATATGGTGTAGGTGTAGGGTATAGTGTATATGGTGTAGGTGTAGGGTATAGTGTATGGTGTAGGGTATAGTGTATATGGTGTAGGTGTAAGGTATAGTGTTTAGTGTAGGGTATAGTGTGTAGGGTGTAGGTGTAGGGTAAAGTGTATATGGTGTAGGGTATAGTGTGTAGGGTATAGTGTATATGGTGTGGGGTATAGTTTGTAGGGTGTAGGTGTAGGGTATAGTGTATAGTGTGTAGGGTATAGTGTATATGGTGTGGGGTATGGTGTGGGGTATAGTGTGTAGGGTGTAGGTGTAGGGTATAGTGTATATGGTGTAGGTGCAGGGTATAGTGTATATGGTGTAGGTGTAGGGTATGGTGTAGGGTATATGGTGTAGGCTGTAGGTGTAGGGTATAGTGTATATGGTGTAGGTATAGGGTATAGTGTATATGGTGTAGGGTATAGTGTATATGGTACCCTACACCATATACACTATACCCTACATCATATACACTATACCCTACACCTACACCATATACACTATACACTACACCATACACACTATACCCTACACCATATACACTATACCCTACACCCTACACCATATACACTACACCCTACACCCTACACCATATACACTATACCCTACACCATATACACTATACCCTACACCTACACCATATACACTATACACTACACCATACACACTATACCCTACACCATATACCCTACACCCTACACCATATACACTATACCCTACACCTACACCATATACACTACACCCTACACCTACACCCTACACACTATACCCTACACCATACACTATACCCTACACCTACATAATACACACTATACCCTACACCATACACTATACCCTACACCATATACACTATACCCTACACCTACACCCTACACACTATACCCTACACCTACACACTATACCCTACACCCTACACCATATACACTATACCCTACACCTACACCAAATACACTATACCCTACACCTACACCATATACACTATACCCTACACCCTACACCATATACACTATACCCTACACCATATACACTATACCCTACACCATATACACTATACCCTACACCTACACCATACACACTATACCCTACACCATATACACTATACCCTACACCATATACACTATACCCTACACCTACACCATACACACTATACCCTACACCATATACACTATACCCTACACCATATACACTATACCCTACACCTACACCCTACACCCTACACCATACACTATAGCCTACACCATATACACTATACCCTACCCCTACACACTATACCCTACACCTACACACTATACCCTACACTCTACACCATATACACTATACCCTACACCTACACCATATACACTATACCCTACACCTACACCATATACACTATACCCTACACCCTACACCATATACACTATACCCTACACCATATACACTATACCCTACACCTACACCATACACACTATACCCTACACCATATACACTATACCCTACACCTACACCCTACACACTATACCCTACACCATACACTATAGCCTACACCATATACACTATACCCTACACCTATACCCTACACCATACACTATACCCTACACCATATACACTATACCCTACACCCTACACCATATACACTATACCCTACACCATATACACTATACCCTACACCTACACCATACACACTATACCCTACACCATATACACTATACCCTACACCTACACCCTACACACTATACCCTACACCATACATTATAGCCTACACCATATACACTATACCCTACACCTACACACTATACCCTATACCTACACACTATACCCTACACCATATACACTATACCCTACACCTACACCAAATACACTATACCCTACACCTACACCATATACACTATACCCTACACCCTACACCATATACACTATACCCTACACCCTACACCATATACACTATACCCTACACCTACACCATATACACTATACCCTACACCTACACCATATACACTATACCCTATACCCGACACCATATACACTATACCCTACATCAACACCATATACACTATACCCTACACCTACACCATATACACTATACCCTACACCTACACCATATACACTATACACTACACCATACACACTATACCCTACACCATATACCCTACACCCTACACTATATACACTATACCCTACACCTACACCATATACACTACACCCTACACCATATAGACTATACCCTACACCTACACCATATACACTATACCCTACACCTACACCCTACACACTATACCCTACACCTACACCCTACACACTATACCCCACACCATATACACTATACCCTGTGGGTGTAGGGTATAGTGTATATGATGTGGGTGTAGGGTATAGTGTATATGGTGTGGGTGTAGGGTATTGTGTATATGGTGTGGGTGTAGGGTATAGTGTATATGGTGTGGGTGTAGGGTATAGTGTATATGGTGTGGGTGTAGGGTATAGTGTATATGGTGTGGGTGTAGGGTATAGTGTATATGGTGTGGGTGTAGGGTATTGTGTATATGGTGTGGGTGTAGGGTATTGTGTATATGGTGTGGGTGTAGGGTATTGTGTATATGGTGTGGGTGTAGGGTATTGTGTATATGGTGTGGGTGTAGGGTATAGTGTATATGGTGTGGGTGTAGGGTATAGTGTATATGGTGTAGGGTGTAGGGTATAGTGTATATGGTGTAGGGTATAGTGTATATGGTGTAGGGTGTAGGGTATTGTGTATATGGTGTGGGTGTAGGGTATTGTGTATATGGTGTGGGTGTAGGGTATTGTGTATATGGTGTGGGTGTAGGGTATTGTGTATATGGTGTGGGTGTAGGGTATTGTGTATATGGTGTGGGTGTAGGGTATAGTGTATATGGTGTGGGTGTAGGGTATAGTGTATATGGTGTAGGGTATAGTGTATATGGTGTAGGGTATAGTGTATATGGTGTGGGTGTAGGGTATTGTGTATATGGTGTGGGTGTAGGGTATTGTGTATATGGTGTGGGTGTAGGGTATTGTGTATATGGTGTGGGTGTAGGGTATAGTGTATATGGTGTGGGTGTAGGGTATGGTGTAGATCAGGGGTGTCTAAACCTTTTTGGCTGACATATAGAAAAATAAACGAAGGACTAGGACACTCAGTTGACGTGAGGTACTGCTTAGGATATAATGTGTAGGGTATCTAGTGTGCAGTGTGTGGGGTAAAAGGGTCTGGGGTATATGGATGAGGGTGTGGCTCCAGTCTCAGTGACCGTGTAATTTTCTGTTTACCGCAATCTTGACTCATTCTGTGTGTGTGTTTAACTTGTCTCATGCTGCCCTCTACTGGTCATCACTCTCTGATAATGTAATGTGGGTTAAATTGTAATCTATTTTTGTATATTTTCTTTTTTTTGTTTGGTTTTTGTTTTTCAGAAAGTTCTCTATCGAGTAAACCCACCACTCCATCCACTCCCGCCATGTACAAGTTCAAACCGTCATTCGACACCATCCCCAAAGTACACTACCACGCCACTGGAGAGAAGGTCCTCTATCCCTCAATCCCTTTATTAAATTAAATGTTATGTAATGATATCCTTTTCATTTCAGAGTTAAAATATCGATGGCTTATCGCTTTCAGATCTCTATGTGTGAAGACTCTAAATCGTCTGCCATCTTGGAAGAGCGAGCTCACGATTATCGATCGGAGCCCAACCTGGATTTCCCGGATTACAGTGGTGCCGAAGCTCCTTCTCTCCATCGCCACTTCCTGTCGTCTCCGTTCCAGCTCGACTCGTACAGCCTGAAACACAGCAGCCGCAGGGACGAGCCTGTAAAGCTAGGGGGCGCCAAACCCGTGTCGGTCACGTCCACTCCTCACAGGGGCGTGTTTTCCCCCGGGACAATGTCCAGCCGGAATGCCAGTCTGTCCTACGACAGCTTATTAACCCCGAGCGTTGCCGTGGCACCTCCTGTGCCCTTCCACTCGCCCTACCTGCCGTCTAAGACCTGCCACATACGACGTCCCGAATTGCAGCACTATCCCTTGTCTCCCTACAGCCCCGCCCGGGTGGGGTACATGTACAGCCGAGAGCGGGACGGAGACAGAGATAGGGCTCCGTCTCCTGTCCGCTATGATAATCTCTCTAAAAGCATCATGGCATCCATCCAGGAGAGGAAAGAACTAGAAGAGAGGGAGAGGCTCCTCCATCGTCACGGTCATGCCAATGCACATAACCACTCCCACATTTACGCCAATGATTCCGGCGTCTTTGATGCACATTTTCCCGCCTCCAGAGGGTCTCGGGACGAGCTCACCAGGGTCGGGGTGATGTCCTTCGGTCCTCGCGCCCTTCACTCCTCGGCTTCATCGCTGGTCCGTGCTACCGGAGCGTCCACTTCCTCTCTGCGCGGCGAGACGGGAAATTATCGCTCGCCGACCCATCGGCCTCTTTCTCCATCACTTTCTCCACGTTCTCCGTCCTTCTCTCATCACAAACTGTCCTTCATCAGCGGAGTGGAGAGATCTGAATCACCTCACCTGGGCCACAGGTAAGACGTGGAAATAAAGACAGTGGTACCTTGAGCTATGAGTTTAATTGGTTCCGTGGACGAGCTCGTACCTCAAGTTTTTGCTCGCGTAACAAAGCAAACAATCGAGTGATGACTTGTACATTAATGCACCTGTAGGTCAACGTACCACTGTAGTGTAATTAGTTTAAATCTGATTGTTGGAATTGTATTTATAAAAATTTGTTTGATTTTCAGGGAGGAGCTGATTCGAGCGAAGGTTAACGGGCAGACGCGAGAGTGCCACCTGGTGTCGTCCTCTGGAACACCGCTCAGCCCGAGTGTCAAAAAAGTGACCGGTGTGGGCGGGACTACTTACGAGATCTCAGTGTGACAGATGCCTGGATTAGCCAATCCGTACGTGAGGAAATACTGCCATGGCGACCGACACTACCACGGGTGACCGAGAATGTCTTTCAGGATACTGTAACCGACCAATTAGAGCCTTTCTCACAGGGGCAGACGGGCCAATTGGAGCAGGTCTTTCATCGTTTTGGTCCAATTAGAGGAGGTCTCTCACTGTCTACGGCTGCTTTTGATTGGTGATCACAGAATCTCGGAGCTGAGACGTTACTGTGTGTGTGTGTGTGTGTGTGTGTGTGTGTGTGTGTGTGTGTAAATTCAGGAAATTTTTAATGGATCCCTTTATTCCTAAAGAAAATTGGTTTAAAAAGCTACAAAGAAAAACAATCCCCTCTGAAAAGGGCTGAAGTGTCTGTTAACTGTATCATCCAATAAAAAGGTGCTGTGTGTGTGTGTGTGTGTGTCTGTCTGTCTGTCTGTCAGGTGTAGGCCATCACCTTCTATTTTTACTGCCATCCTCATCATCCTTACACGCCATTTACCCCTACCCAGCGTTAGCGTTAGCATTAGCATGCAGCCTGTGTTATTCTGACTCTTATTCTTATTCTCAGAAACTTCTGGGTTTTTTAATAAGTAAAATAAAAGTCTGTAAATTTATTTCTAAATTTAATCTTAAGTGCATTACCAGCCATATTTGTTCTCAGAAAACGCTCAGAAACCTCAGATCTCCATGTTAGCGCTCTGGCTACAGACAGCGGCCATATTGGTTCTCTGCCTCTGAGCTGTAAAAGAAATAAGTAAAAGACATTTGAATAAACGTGTCGGCTTTCTTTAACGAGGCAGATAGGTTTAAATTGTTGCAAGTTTTTGTGTGTTTGTGTTTGTAACGCGGACGTTAGCATGTATTGTGTTACGAGTCAGTTTATTTAGCAGGTTAGCTAGCCGTGTTAGCATGCTACGTTTGTGGTGCAGTTAATTAAACATGAGGGGAAAAAACTCTCTGTAATGAAAAAAACGTGTTTCTGTGACGTAATGTACATCAGTGTCGATCAGCGTGTGTGTATCAGGGGGCACATACTTATAATCAATCTGCCTCTGCAGGGGGGTTACAGTTGTCTTACACTCAGGGCTCTGAAATGGAGACCTGGGGGAAATTCATCAACAGGACTGATGATGTGGCAGAGCTTTATTACATATTTAATCTCAATCAAATACACTGTATTTAAAGCTAACCTTACTCTGACTCCACCTCCACCTTAACCCCGCCCTGACTCCACCTTAACCTTACTCTGACTCCACCTTAACCCCGCCCTGACTCCACCTTAACCTTACTCTGACTCCACCTTAACCCCGCCCTGACTCCACCTTAACCTTACTTTGACTCCACCTAAACCCCACCCTGACTCCACCTTAACCCCGCCCTGACTCCACCTTAACCTTACTCTGACTCCACCTTAACCTTACTCTGACTCCACCTTAACCCCACTCTGACTCCACCTTAACCCCGCCCTGACTTCGCCTTAACCCTGCTTTGACTCCACCTTAACCGTACTCTGACTCCATCTCCACCTTATCCCTGCTCTGACTCCACCTCCATCTTAACTCCGCCCTGACTCCACCTTATCCCTGCTCTGACTCCACCTTGACTCCACTTTAACCCCGCCCTGACTCCACCTTAACCTGTCCTTACTCCACCCCCTGGTCTTACCGCCACTACACTACTGTGATCAGTGAACACACACACTACCAGTATGAACCTTCAGCTGTGAATCTCACCCTGTGAGAGCAGAACTCTACGTCCATACAGAGTTCCTGTAATGCTTCAACACTTCCTGCTTCTGTACTTGAAGTCCATCATTATCATCATCATCATCATCATCATCATCATCTTTTACACTGTAATATTTGTTATTTAAATATATATATTTTGTCTAAAGATTTCAGAGATGTGACATTGCACCCGCTGGGATCCAGAAAACATTTTATTTTTTCAGTTTTTTTCCCCAGTGCACACCTGATATCATGAGGACAGGTGTGTGTGTGTGTGTGTGTGTGTGTGTGTGTGTGTGTATTTAAGTTCAAATGGATGTACATTATTTAACCATTACACCTGAAAATGTCTGAAAAGGATTTCTAAACTAGTCTACTTTCATACGTTTACTTTTATACCATATATATATATAAAATTCTAATGATAAATATGAAGATGTATAAATATACAGCTGTGTGTGAGGAGTGATGTTTGTTTATGGCGTATTATGAGATGTGGTGTGGAAGGGTTTGGCCCTAGACAGGCTGTCTGGCACAGCAAAGCATTCTGGGAAAAAGAAACAATTAAATGAAGTGTGTATGATGGAGAAAAGGCGAATAAACTGTTTAAATAAAGAAAAAACGTATTATAGTTTGATATTGAGGTACAGCATTTATTTATTTTTTTTGTTCATCAAAAAAAGTCTAAATAAAAACATTTAGTCTGAAAATGTGGGAGTGTGTGTTTATTATTGTTGTATTTTGTGTAATTTAAAAATTATTTAAATGTTAATTATTTAATAAATAATTTAATTTAGTGAGTTACAGTGCTTTCAGTAGTTTTCAGACCTTCACTTTGTCCACATTGTGGTATGTTAAAACTTCATTCCTAAATGGATTCAATTTCATATTTTCCTCAAAATCATACAAACAAACCCCATAATGACATTGTGTTTCAAATCTTTGCAAATGTAGAAAAAAACAAATCACGTTCACCCTCCAATTAGGCCACGCCCATCACCCAGCCTAACCCCGCCCACATTTTATCCTTAAAAACAGAACTGGACAAACTCTAAAATTAAAAACGAATAAAACACATCTATCTATCCATCCATCCATCCATCCATCTATCCGTCTGTCTGTCTGTCTGTCTGTCTGTCTGTCTGTTTTTCTTTTGTTTATAAATATATAATAATTTTTACTTGAATAATTTAACTTGTGTGTTTAAGAGGAAAAACAAGAAAGTGTGTGTTTAAATTAAATATTCTTCAGCACATCGTGGCTGAGTGTGTGTGTGTGTGTGTGTGTGTGTGTGTGTGTGTGTGTGTGTGTGTGTGAGTGTGTGTGTGTGTGTGTGTGTGAGTGAGTGAGTGAGTGAGTGAGTGTGTGTGTGTGTGTGTGTGTGGGAATGTTATGGTTTCGTGAAAGTGCGGAGCGCTGCGCGTGCTTAAGTCAGTGCACGTCCCCGCGCTCTCAGGTGAATGCGTTCAGCGGTGTGTGTGTGCGCGCGCGCGGTCGGCATGTGTGTGTGTGTGTGTGTGAAAGTGAGGGGAAATGTTACTGCTCAGCCTGCAGGTTTTGTGCGCCGCGGCGGTGTGTGTGCTGTGTTCCAGCCAGAGGGTGAGTAACAACACCAAAACACCCTGTGTGTGTGTGTGTGTGTGTGTGTGTGTAAAAAAAATTACACTTAAATTTTAAGGACCTCACACAGATATTCTTCAGCTCTCTCACACACACACACACACACACACACACACACACACTCACTCTCCTCAGCGTGTTTGTTGTTGGAGGTGTAATGAGTCTGTAAACTCGCACTTGGGCATCATTTATCTGATTATTTACTTTTACGTGCAGTTTAACATCTGTGTGTGTGTGTGTGTGTGTGTGTGTGTGTGTGTGTGTGAGAGAGAGAGAGAGAGAGAGAGAGAGAGAGAGAGAGAGAGAGAGAGAGAGAAATGTTTTGTTTTGTGAGCTGTTCTTGTGATGAGACACATACTGGCATAATGTGCTGAAGAGTGTTTTATTTAAACACGCGTGTGTGTGTGTGTGTGTGTGTGTGTGTGTGTGTGTGTGTGTGTGTGTGTGTGTGTGTGTGATTGATGAATCATTGAGCTGTGAATCATGAACTTAGCTGGATTGGTAATGACTCACTCACTCACACACACACACACACACACACACTGCTCATTGTGAGTCTGGTGTTGTTGGGGTTGTGCAGTCAGAGCGTGTTGGTATCTGATCAGGAGGACAGAAGCTCCACTGTGCTGTATCTCTGTATGTCTCACTACAGTCTCAGTGTGAGTGAACAACATCTCACAGCTACACATACAACAGCCACAAAGAACCACACAGCCGTGAGTGTGTAGGTATGAGGCGGCATTTGGAGACGAGTTTTGCAACACACCAGTAGATGGCAGCACAAGGCTACACACAGTCACAGGGAGCACCGATCTTCATAAGTCAGTGTGGAAAAAGACATGGTCCAGTGATACATCTGGAGCTGTGCGACTGGTGCTGTTCTGAACACGTGCGTTACCACGTCTGCTGTTCTGACCACGTGGGCACCCTGTCACCGAGCTCCTCCTCACACGTGAAATTACACGATCTCATATCTGCACCCACACTACTCACCAGATTTGATTCCTGTGGACTTCCTCGTTTTCTTAAAGATGAAGATCCAAGTCACCACTTTGACACCAGTGTGGAGATCCGATCCGATCTCAGAAAGTGTTTGACACGCTTTCAAAAAGAAGACTTCCAGGACACGTTCCAGAAGAACACTGGAAGCTCTGTATTACTGTACAAGGGAACTTATTGATGCCACCTTGTACGTGTGTGCATCTAATCACAGGTGTACTGTTAGATCATCTTTACCATTTACTAACTCCTCCCCCTTTTACAGGGTGCCATTACTTCTGTCTAAGTACAGATTTGTATAGAGCATTTATTTTACAGTCGTTTATATTGAAGCTGGAAGAGAGCGAGGATGAGAAGAGTAAAAAGAATGCAAGAACTTCAGACAGTTAAGTGTGTGTGTGTGTGTGTGTGTGTGTGTGTGTGTGTGTGTGTGTGTGTGTGTGTGTGTGTGTGTGTTTATTAAAGGTCCAGCATGGCCCAGTCAGGGAGAGAAGCATAAACACAGCGCCTGGCACATTTCTCACAACCAGACAACAAAAGAGCCTACACTATATTGAGTCGTGTGTGTGTGTGTGTGTGTGTGTGTGTGTGTGTGTGTGTGTGTGTGTGTACTCAGCATCTTCATTATTACATGCCTGAGGAGACATGCTAAATGCTGCCTTTGTCCTCTTTTGTGGGCTGTTATTGGTACTGCAGATAAAAAAACAGGCTTCTTGTTGTCTAAATTTATTTGTTGTAGCATTTGTGTGTGTGTGTGTGTGTGTGTGTACATGCGTGGGTGGGTGGGTGTGTATCTGGTTTCACTGCAAGCACGACATGGTTGAATATCAAATAAACTTGTGAATTAGTGTGGAAAGAAATGCGGGGGTTTGAAATTCCTTTGTCGCTTTTATGTTTTTTTGTGTGTGTGTGTGTGTGTGTGTGTGTGTGTGTGTGTGTTAGCATGAATCTGACCGGTCTGTAAGGATTGTGTTTGGCTTCTCTATTTAAATTACACAAATATGTGAATTTAGAGTTTAGATTCCTATCAATGCAACACACACACACACAGACACACACGCACACACGCACACAGACACACACGCACACAGACACACACGCACTCAGACACACACGCACTCAGACACACACGCACTCAGACACACACGCACTCAGACACACACGCACTCAGACACACACGCACACAGACACACACGCACTCAGACACACACGCACTCAGACACACACGCACACAGACACACACGCACACAGACACACACGCACAGACACACACGCACACAGACACACACGCACACAGACACACACACTCACACACACGCAGACACACACACACTCACACAGACACACACACGCACGCAGACACACAGACACACACACACACACACCTGGGAAATTACTCTCAGCGCTGTGTTAATCAGTGCAGGATGTTTTAATGTGTTGATTTGGCATCGAGCTTCACAATAAACAGGATCAAATCACAAGATTCAGTGTTTTATTCTAGAATACATTTTTATTAGGACCTCACCCTCATCTCCTCTTTTAGCTGCCACTTGCTGCTAATTAATCGGCCAGACTGCTGAACCTCTACACAAACCAGCCCTCAGCCGCTGTCTAATGCGTTCGTCTGTTGAGCAAAAGGGGACATGAACCTCAGGAGAATGCGACACCTCAGACAAAACCACATTGACCTCACAGAAGGTCTGTCCACACATCTCAGTTGGGTCAGTTCAAGATCTTCGATAATAGCCAGACAGCCCCAGGACCTTCCTCACCCTTCATGTTGTAGGTCATGTAGAGGTCACTTCTGTCTCTTCAGAGATGCATGATATTAGAAATGTGAGGCATATCTAGCAAAGTACCAGATGTTATAGCACATGCTGGCTCTCTGCCTGAGCTTGGAACAGGGTTATGAGGGCCTGTTGTAACGACTGGTGGATGCAGGTGTGGGTTTGCCTGTGTTGCGTGATGACTCCATGACAGTGGATCTTCCTCACTGTCCCAGGCTTTAGCACCAGGTTGGCGTTCCTACGAGCTGAACCAGAAACGAGAAGACTGGAAAAAAACTTGGGATGAGCCACAGGTGAGAATCAGTCTGGACATTCAGGTCCAATCCATGAAGGTTTCAACCCACAGAACCTGCAGGTGCTAAAGAACCTGCTGATAACATTGTAATGTCAGATACCACACACCTTCAGAGGTCTGGTAGATCAGGATGGGGAGATCTGAGGGTCAAGGAGCCATGAGGAGGAACTGCACAATATCAATATTAGGCTGGTGCTTGTAATTTTGTGTGTGTGTGTGTGTGTGTGTGTGTGTGTGTGTGTGTGTGTGTGTGTGTGTGTGTTTGAAGTTGGAACTCAGCCTCCTTCTGCTCTTGAGAGTTCCTGCAACAACCTGCTGTAATTGTACACGTTTACAGAACAATTAATTTATTACAATATTATGAAAAACACAACACATTCACACACACTTACAAACTGACACCCACACACAAACACACTGATACACACAAACACTTTTCTTTCAGTGGGTTAGTTTTGTGTGTTAGTGGTGTGTATTTTCTTCAGTGTGTGTTAGTGTGTTTTCTTAGTGTTTGTTAGTTGTGTGTGGGTTTCCTCTGTGTTAGTTGTGTTTCCTCTGTGTGTGTTAGTTTTGTGCGTTTCCTCTGTGTGTGTTGGTTATGTGTTTTCTCTGTGTGTTAGTTGTGTGTGTTTCCTGTGATAGTTGTCTGTTTCCCCTCATTGTGTTTCCTGTGTGTGTGTGTGTGTGTTACTTGTGTTTCCTCTGTGTGTTACTTGTGTTTCCTCTGTGTGTTACTTGTGTTTCCTCTGTGTGTTACTTGTGTTTCCTCTGTGTGTTACTTGTGTTTCCTCTGTGTGTTACTTGTGTTTCCTCTGTGTGTTACTTGTGTTTCCTCTGTGTGTGTTAGTTGTTTCCTTTGTGTGTTTCCTCTGTGTGTGTTAGTTGTTTCCTTTGTGTGTTTCCTCTGTGTGTGTTAGTGTGTGTTAGTTGTGTTTCTTCTCAGTGTGTGTTAGTTGGGTGTTTCTTCAGAGTGTGTGTTAGTTGTGTGCGTTTCTTCTCAGTGTGTGTTACTTGTGTTTCCTCTGTGTGTTAGTTGTTTCCTTTGTGTGTTTCCTCTGTGTGTGTTAGTGTGTTAGTTGTGTGTTTCTTCTCAGTGTGTGTTAGTTGTGTGTTTCTTCTCAGTGTGTGTTAGTTGTGTGTTTCTTCTCAGTGTGTGTTAGTTGTGTGTTTCTTCTCAGTGTGTGTTAGTTGTGTGTTTCTTCTCAGTGTGTGTTAGTTGTGTGTTTCTTCTCAGTGTGTGTTAGTTGTGTGTTTCTTCTCAGTGTGTGTTAGTTGTGTGTTTCTTCTCAGTGTGTGTTAGTTGTGTGTTTCTTCTCAGTGTGTGTTAGTTGTGTGTTTCTTCTCAGTGTGTGTTAGTTGTGTGTTTCTTCTCAGTGTGTGTTAGTTGTGTGTTTCTTCTCAGTGTGTGTTAGTTGTGTTTCCTTTGTGTGTTTTCTTTGTGTGTTAGTGTGTTAGTTGTGTGTTTCCTCTGTGTGTGTTAGTTGTGTGTTTCTTCTCAGTGTGTTAGTTGTGTGTGTTTCCTCTCAGTGTGTGTTAGTTGTGTGTTTCTTCTCAGTGTGTTAGTTGTGTGTTTCTTCTCAGTGTGTTAGTTGTGTTTCCTTTGTGTGTTTTCTTTGTGTGTTAGTGTGTTACCTCTCAGTGTGTGCTAGTTGTGTGTTTCCTCTCAGTGTGTGCTAGTTGTGTGTTTCCTCTCAGTGTGTGCTAGTTGTGTGTTTCCTCTCAGTGTGTGCTAGTTGTGTGTTTCCTCTCAGTGTGTGCTAGTTGTGTGTTTCCTCTCAGTGTGTGCTAGTTGTGTGTTTCCTCTCAGTGTGTGCTAGTTGTGTGTGTTTCCTCTCAGTGTGTGAGAAGTTCTCACAGTTAGCGCAGTAGCATGTAGCACGCCTGGCGTATAGCATTAACATAACGCTATTAAAATAACAACACTAATCATGAATATAAACCCGTTACAGCTGCTGTTTTAGAGAATTCCTTCTGACCAATCAGGATCCAGAATTCAGCAGCAGTTCTAACTGATGTTTGTGTGTTTGCAGGTGTTTTTTGGATGTGGGGCGAGGTTGGACGTTGTGGACATTCAGGGTCTCATTCTGTCTCCTGGTTTTCCAAGTAACTACTCGTCTGGGATGCACTGCGTCTGGCAGTTTTTTGTCCCTGAAGGTCATCGCTTAACCATGGAAATGTTTGATTTTGACATTTTTGAGAGTTCTGAGAGAAACCTGACCCTGTCTGTAGACACGCTCATGAGTGAAGGTGGTGAAGAGCATCTCCATACTAACAGAGTTCCACCTGGAGGAACGTCAGGAATCGGTGAAGAATTGGACGCAATGGAGTCCAAATTGTGGAACACCAGACCTCCGTTATCAGAGAAAGTAAAAAAATCCGTGTTTCCTTCATCTTCAGAGGATGACCTGGAACCTCCACCCAGCAGCTCCTCTACTGTCCCCGAGGACGAAGCTGAGACCCCGCTGCTGGTAAAGGACACGTGTCCTGACGATGTTCTGTACATCACAGATCTGATCACGTTCTCTTCGCGGTTTTGTGGCTCCAGACGTCCGTCTGATGGCCAGCTGGTGTTTGGATCCGAAGTGGAGATGGTCGAGGTGATCATGGAGCTCATTACTAACACAGTCCGGGGTCGAGGATTTGCTCTGGTCTTCCGTTATCACAACGGAACATCTGTAGCATCCGTCGGGGGTCAAAGGTCGGCAGAGGCGTCTGTTGGCGCAGGAGAAGTTCTGCTAGCTGTTGTTAGTCTTGCTGCCTTTTTTGCTACAAGTCTGACCATCGTTCTCTGTGTGTCTCTGAGGTAAGACTGAGAGGAGGCGGAGTCAGAGGGAGGGGGTGGGGTTTGAGAGGTCTGAATTAAACTTGTATAGTGTGCTATGTTTAATATTTGTTAAATCGGTAGCATTAGCGTTATGTGGCAGGTGTTCAGTGTTGGTCCAGCTGGAGCTTTTGTCTTCTGTTTGAAGGAGATTTAAGCTCCTGTGTGGGTGTGAGGACTTTGAAGTGTAAATCCGCCGACTCGAACCTGCACTTCTTCCTTTTATCTTAAATTCAAAAAACAATAAACCACATAAAGGAAAGAACGAAGCAACAGAAGATTCCCAGGAGGATTTCTCAGGGAGGAAAAAGATCAGAGTTTCAGGACTTTGTGACAAGAAAAAGGGGTCAGGATTTTAAAATCTTTTTTTTATCTCGATGTGACGGGGACTTGGGTTGGGGTTGGGGTTGGGGTTGGGGTTAGGGTTGGGGTTGGGGTTGGGGTTGGGGTTGGGGTTGGGGTTAGGTTTGGGGTTGGGGTTAGGGTTGGGGATGGGGTTAGGGATGGGGTGGGGGATGGGGTTGGGGTTGGGGATGGGGTTAGGGATGGGGTGGGGGATGGGGTTGGGGTTGGGGATGGGGTTAGGGATGGGGTGGGGGTTGGGGTTGGGGTTAGGTTTGGGGTTGGGGTTAGGGTTGGGGATGGGGTTAGGGATGGGGTGGGGGATGGGGTTGGGGATGGGGTTAGGGATGGGGTGGGGGATGGGGTTAGGGATGGGGTTGGGGATGGGGTTGGGGTTAGGGTTGGGGTTAAGGTTAGGGTTGGGGATGGGGTTAGGTTTAGGGTTGGGGATGGGGTTGGGGATGGGGTTGGGGTTGGGGATGAGGTTGAGGTTGGGGATGAGGTTGAGGTTGAGGTTGAGGTTAGGGTTGGGGTTGAGGTTAGGGTTGGGGTTAGGGTTGGGGTTGGGGTTAGGGTTGGGGTTAGGGTTGGGGTTAGGGTTGGGGATGGGGTTAGGGTTGGGGTTAGGGTTGGGGTTAGGGTTAGGGTTGGGGTTAGGGTTGGGGATGGGGTTAGGGTTGGGGTTGGGGATGGGGTTGGGGTTGGGGATGGGGTTGGGGTTAGGGTTGGGGTTATGGTTGGGGATGGGGTTAGGGTTGGGGATGGGGTTGGGGTTGGGGTTGGGGATGGGGTTGGGGATGGGGTTGGGGTTAGGGTTGGGGATGGGGTTGGGGTTGAGGTTGAGGTTGGGGTTGGGGTTTTTGGACGCTAGTATTTTTTTATTTGAGTTAACAGTGTGATCTCGTCAGGACGCACGCTGATCCTCCGTACACATCTAACATAAAGATCTTCACCATACTGGGAGTTTTTTATGATCTGCAATATAATATACAGTATCATGAATAATAAGTCACAAAACACTGAGAAATCGTTTTTATTTCCTTTTTTATGTGTATTTGTTTTATAAATAATTAGATATTAGAGGCATCTGATATTATAAAGTTTAACTGTAAAAATATATTTTACATAATTTATTTTAGGGAGAAATATTTTTGTTTCCTGTAAATACATTTTTTATTTAATATAAAAAGTTATCACCAAGTTTCAGCCCGAGGACAAAACTGCAATAAAATAAAATGTAATAAAAACTTTAATAATGTATTAAAGAAATAAATGTAAAAAATTATTTTTTGGAAATATATTTTGAAGAAACGCTTAGATGTCTCTCGATATAGTGTACTGCAATAATTTGTTTATTTGTATCAAATATTAAAAAATATTTTGTTTTATTAAACCAGCAGGCATTTTATTAATTTTTTGTATTTATTTATAAATTGTTTTTAAGATTTAAACTGTTCAAATTATACCATTCACAAATTTTAATAATAATATTTAATAATAATAATAATAAACTGTTAATAAAAATGAAAAGCAATTATTTTCTTTTGCGTTTGTTTCCCCCCAAATCCGCACTGAAATTGAACTGAATCGTGACTTTTGTGTATCGTTACACCACTAATACAGAAGCTTCTGTTCTGAAGAGAAAAATGCCTGAGTGAAGATCAGTGAGATCAGAAACGAGTCGCTTTGAGAAGCTCATGTTCAAGTGATTTTTACAAACAGGCTGTAAAAACACACACGATCAATTTTGTGTAAGAGAAAGAAATGTATAAAAAACTTGAATTGATTGTAATTGTTGTAATAATAATTGTCGTCACTGATTTCTTATTTTTAGAACTAAACTGTGTGCAAACGACTCCAGCGTGACCTCATCCATCACCCCTGAGGTACATCAGCACAGGAAACACATCAGTGATCAGACATGTTGCTCGTTCATCACACACACACACACACACACACTCACACACACTCACACACACATACACACACTATTTACCTGGAGGAACAGTTGTGTAAGATGTGTGATGTTTAAAAGGTCCTATAGAGATATTTGTTGAGTTGTGTGGATGTGAGTTGTGTGGATGTGAGTTGTGTAGATGTGAGTTGTGTAGATGTTATTCCTGAAAATAAAAGGAAACTCACTGTACTATAAACACTGTGTTTTAGTTTGAAATGATCCCAAACTTTGGAAACTTTGTCATTTTCTTCGGCCTGAATCCTATGGAAGCCCGTTTCCGCCACATTAAAAAAACTTTGCCTTATTCCGACTCTCTTTTCTCACAATTGTGACTTTAGTTCTGTCTTCTCCAGAGCTGATTGTTCGAGTTCTCTTCAGGAATCAGAGGTTTAGTTTGATGCATTTTATTTTCACTGTGTAAAACTTTACAGCACTACAAAGGGCGTTTTTTGGAATTGCAAAAAAAAAAAAAAAGGGAAATTAGGCAAAATTTTTGTGGTGAAAATGAGCTTCCATATGAATCTTCTCCGCACCCCTAGCTGTTTTCTCCTCGTTTCTCCATTTTCCATTCTGCAGTGTCATCTGTGTTCCCTGTCCAGAGCATGCCAGAGTTTAGCAGGTGGTGCGTCAGTAATAATGGTCCGTTTGGAAACACGGTGCTCTGTGTTTAGAAAAAAATGTGTAAGTTGTGTAAATGTGTAAGTTGTGTAAATGTGTAAGTTGTGTAAATGTGTAAGTTGTGTTCCAGGTCCCAGTTCAGAACCTTCAAACTGATGTCAGTGAACTTCAGCTGGTTACTGCCAATCATCCTGAACAAGAACGTAACAAAATCAACAACTCCAGTTTACCTCACACGGGTAACGCCCACCTTTTACCTCACACGGGTAACGCCCATGTTTTTACCTCAAACGGGTAACGCCCATGTTTGTACCTCAAACGGGTAACGCCCATGTTTGTACCTCAAACGGGTAACGCCCATGTTTGTACCTCACACGGGTAAAGCTCACGTTTTTACCTCAAACGGGTAACGCCCACGTTTTTTTTCCTTCACACTGATAACCCCCACGTTTTAACCTCACACAGGTAACACACCAACTTTATCTCATACAGGTAACGCCTCAGAATACCGAAGTTTCAAAAATGCTAATCTGGAGTGTTCTAATGGTCTGATGGAGATGGACCTGAGGGCAGATGAAGTGTTTGTGATCTCAAACACAGACACCCCGTCGTTTACTCCTTGCATGGTACACACACACGTACGTACACACACACACACACACACACACACACACACACCTGCTCTATTCAGTAGTGTGAGTTGTTACTTGCTGAGTGAGGAACTGAATGTACTCTGACAGTATCTCAGATTATCCTGTACAGTAGTGGATTCTCGAGATGAAGGTGTGATTAGTGCACAAAATCTCCTTGTAATATGAAGTGGATTTAGGACGTGTCAGACCTACAGACCTACAGAGACACACACACACACACACACACACACACACACACACACACACACATTTGGAAGCAGGCAGGGTGATGTTATCTAACCTCACAAATCGAAGCAGATGAGTTCTTTTGACCTGTTTGTTGTTTGGTCTGGTTTGTGCATCTTTACACAATGGGTTCATTTAATCCTGGAACAATCAGACTTCATCACGTTGGTCTGTGTGATGAACCAGATGTTTAGACCACAGCACTCTTGTCACATCTGCTTCTGTCCCATGATTTAACTGATTTTGAGAAGGTCTGAGATGGTCAGTGCTGAGACAGTGGAGTCTTTACTGTATAAAGGAAACTGTGATGATGGACATTCTAAGGTTCCCTTCCGGTTTCTTTCATGGTTTCTTCTGCGTAAAGTCTCAGGGAGTTTTATTCTTCACCACAGTCACCACTGGATCCCTCATTAGGGATAAACGTATAAGGAACAAACGTATCCATTCCAACCATGTGGATTGTTAAAAACGCTCTACATAAGAAACTAAACTGAATTAAAAATGACCTTTTAATGACTATTTATTGATTCCTGTAATATGTCAGGATTATAAAATAATTATCGCTGTTACTCGTTTGAATAAACATTCGAATTACTGCAACTCCTTTAACAGCATCGTGAACGTTTTCTGCGAGGCAGTGACACCGGGTCCGTGCAGCCGTCTGATTGGATGCCTCGCAGCGAGCCTTCCGATTGGCCGAGCCGTGGCAGCCATGTTGGATCCCCGCGTCCTCGAGCGTGGAGTGTCCGAACCTTTCACGACTTCCTACTTCCTTTTCCACAATTAAACAGGAAGTGGTGCAGCTGGAATTTAACAAGCCCCTTCACCAAACTGGTGGAAAGCGTGAGTTCATCTATTATTATTTATTTATTCGAAAATGATCAGGTATGTGAGTCACTGATTGACTTTAATTTTCGATCAGTTCAATCGGATTATTGTAGGTTTTGGAGGATTATTAGGATTGTGTGTGTGATTAAGTGCATTTTAAGGCGGATTTAAGATGTGTCCCACTCCACAACACACCCTAAACTCGCTCAGGATCAGAACTTCTCAAAACCTGACCCTTCTGCATGTGTTTGAGTCGTGAATAATCATCTACACGTGTTTAGTGATGCGTTTGGTTCCTCAGGTTTCTCCAGGTTCTGTGATGGACGGCCGCGATGCCATGGAGGTTCCTTTGGCTCAGCATAAGCGCCGTTACGACACGTCACGCTCACACACGTCTCAGCAGATCAGTGAGCCCGATGGCGCCCTCTGTGGGCCGGAGCAGGGCATGCAGATTAAAATTTGCGAATTCCCCGCTGACGGCAATGATAATAACCTCAGCGTTCCTGTGTTTGCCATTTCAGAAGAAGACGATCGAGAGCCTCTGGTTTTCTCTGAACATCAACACAAAACCAAAAACGATGAGATCGGGAGTCACCGGTCCTTTACGTCATTAGGCTCCGCCCATTTGGCTTTCACGGATGAAGAATTGGCTGTATTGAAAAAGAACACTAGTAAGATCCAGCTACCATCGCTGAGTCATGTGACTGTGTCATGTGACTCTGAGGGAAAGAACACATGATCGTCTCGGCATGTTGTCTGTTTTACACTAAAAAATCAATGATTCGAGGTGTTTGCTGTGTGTGAAGCTGATGGATCTTACGAGATCTTTGTTGTTTCCTAATGTCTCCGAGAACCCAAAGTAAATGGGGGCGGCATCTTGGACAATTTTGACTCCTCTAAACACTGCTGATGGATTTGTACATTAACAGGCTCGTGCCCCTTCACATAACAAAGTACATTTTTGATACTGAAAAATATTTAAATGTTTTTTTGTGGGCGGAAAATAATATAAAGTAAAAAAGATTGTTATTAATCCACCACAGATTCGTATCATTAATAGCTTCTAAAATAGATATATTTACTCTTTACTCTGCATGTTTACTGGGATTAATCAGCACCTCAGCCTCATGAATATGACTTTTGTAAATCCAGCATTAATGCATGTCATTACTGTGTGTCATGTTTGTAAATGCAGCCACGGTGATGATGTTCTCCTGTGAGCAATGTTGCGTCATTAAATATATAAGTATAAAAAAAAAATGCATTGACTAACAAATGAATATCAATAAAATATGATGTGACTGTCGGCAGAACCCGTGATGTGTAAATGTTTTTCATGAATGTTTTCCAATTTAATTGACATTACATACAGTTTAGTAGAGTGTATTGGTGTGATAGATTCAGTTTAGTAAACCGACTTCAGTGTAAGTAGTAAAATGTGATGAATGTAGTGAGTTTATGACGTATATTACAGTATAAACATCATCTTATAGTTTTTTGAAGTGAGATTGTAAAAGTAGCATGTAGTGTGTGTGTGTGTGTGTGTGTGTGTGTGTGAAGTATGATGTGCAACAGTAATTGTAAAAAAATGGCTTTACATCAGTAACAAACAGTGAAAATACACAAAAAAATCAGAGAAAATCCAAATTTTCACCGTAAATATCTAAGAGATCACCTAACATCTTACAGATCTTCTACAAATTCACACTTCTAATTTCTGGAATCAAGATTCACACATAAATGTAACTACTTTTGTCCAATGTCACTCCAAAGCTGAGCAATGAGGCTCAGTGTTCAGCAAATTTCAGCATGTTTTATTGGATTAAAGAATCAGATTTCAGCTCCAGAGTGCGATATTCAGAGCAAGCTTGCTATAGTCTACAGCCTGATTCCAGAAAGCAATGTTGTGAATTTGAGAAGGATCAGAGAACATCACTTCCAAATTTTTTTTGTGAAAATTTGATGTTCTCTGATCTTTCATCATAGCTAATTGGAATCAAGACAAAGACAGGAGTGCAGGTGTGTTCTGAATATCTCGTTCCACGGATGAAATTTGAAACTTTAATTTCTGACAAATACCTCAGATCGCCACTTTGGAGTGAGATATTCAGAACAAACTTGGAGTGTTTGTGTTTAGTTCCAGTAAGCCACGGTGTGAATTTGGGGAGGATTTGAGAACATCACATTTCTCACCTGAAAACCCCCACAAAAACACAATTACATTTTAGAGTGAAAGTTGATGTTCTATGATCTTTCTCAAAATACCACAATTGCTTACTGAAATCAATAAATAGACACCACTGCAAGTTTGGTCTGAATATCTCACTCCAATACTGAGATCTTTTGATCTCTTCTGAGTTTTATTTTCAGCAAATTCCACTGTATTGTAAGTGGTATTTCTTCAGAAATAGAAGCAGCTTTAGATTTTAGGTTTGGAGTGAAATGTTCATGGTCCGCTGTCTACATCTTGATTCCACTAATTTATAGTGTACATTTAAGGAAAATCTGAGAACCTAATTTTTCCCACTAAAAATATCTAAAAAATGGAGGCCTCAGATCTCAGGTTTTGAAGTGAGATATTTAGACCAAATTTGCAATGATGTCTGTCTTGATTTCTCGTAGCCATAGTGTAAAATTTTATTTAAATGTAATTAATTCTTACATCCTAAAAATATAGCTAAAGGGATAGCCTTTGTGTTTTATGTGTAAAAGATGTGATGTTCTCAGCTCTTCTTCAAATTTACACCATTGAATACCAGAATCAAGGTATAGACATCCCTGCATATTTACTCTAAATATTGTATTCCAAAACTAAAATCTGAGCTTTAGATTTTCAGCATCCAGTATATTATTTTGACTGCCATTCATCAGAACCTGTAACCTCAGATCTCAGCTTTAGAGTGAGATATTCAGACCAAATTTAAAGTGATTCCTCTGTCTTGAGTCTAATAAGCCACGGTGTGAATTTCTGTTTTGGTTTTTCCAGATTGAAAATTTGATGTTCTCAGCTCTTCTACATATTCACACTGTGCATCACTAAGATCAAGATGTAAAAGTACTTAATTTGGGTCCAAATATCTCACACCAAAAACAAGGTCTGAGGTTCAGTATTCCAGAATCCAGTATCTTCTATTGACTAGAATTTGTCAGAAATGGAGGCCAGTAATCTATTGTGTAAATTTGCGAAAAAGCTAAAAAAAAAATGAATTTTTCAACATAAAAATATCGTCTGAGTTTATTAATATGAAAAATGTAACGTTTTTAGATCTTTCCTAAATTCACACTGTCCATTACTGATGCTGAGATGTAAACAGTACACAACTTTTGGTCTGAATACCTAACTTCAAAAATGAGATGTGAGGGTTAGTGTTTCAACATCCAGTACATTATATTGAATAGTATTTCTCAGAAATTGAAGCCTAAGATCTCAACTTTACAGTGAAATTCTTGAGCTATGTAATCATTCAAAATTACAGTATATGTGTGTGTGTGTGTGTGTGTGTGTGTGTGTGTGTGTGTGTGTGTGTGCATATATAGAGAGAACAGTGTGTAATGAAAACATGCAAGACATGCATGTGCAATGTTCTGCAGCAGTAGACTTGATAGTGCATGTTTTTATTCACGTTTGTAAAGTGTTGCATGTGTCAGCAGAGCATCCTGAGGTAGTCTCTCGATAACGATGTCAGTAAAAGTACAGTAAGAGGTAATAGTATCTGGTGAAAGTGTTTATGTCCCATTTTTTTCATTTTATTTGTACTTTTATTGAAGTATTTTTACTAGTATTGTATGAGGAAGTCTGGTGTGTCAGAGAAGTATGTGCATGTGTGTGAATGAGAGGGAGGGCAGTGGAGGGGTGCGGTTGCAGGGAGAAGAGGTGGAGAAGGTGGAGGAGTTCAGGTACCTGGGGTCAACAGTGCAGAGTAATGGAGAGTGTGTTAGAGAAGTGAAGAAAAGAGTGCAGGCAGGGTGGAGTGGGTGGAGAAGAGTGATAGCAGGAGTGATTTGTGATAGAAGAGTATCTGTGAGAGTGAAAGGGAAAGTTTATAGGACTGTGATGAGACCTGAGATGTTGTATGGATTAGAGACAGTGGCATTGAGTAAAAGACAGGAGGTGGAGCTGGAGGTAGCAGAGCTGAAGATGTTGAGATGTTCGTTGGGAGTGACGACGATGGACAGGATTAGAAATGAGTTTATTAGAGGGACAGCACATGTAGGACGTTTTGGAGACAAGGTGAGGGAGGCGAGATTGAGATGGTTTGGACATGTGCAGAGGAGGGACATGGGGTATATCAGTAGGAGAATGCTGAGGATGGAGACACCAGGAAGGAGAAAAAGAGGAAGACCAAGGAGGAGGTTTATGGATGTGGTGAGGGAAGACATGCAGGTAGTTGGTGTAAAAGAGGCAGATGTAGAGGACAGGGGGGTATGGAGACGGATGATCCGCTGTGGCGCCCCCTAATGTATCCGAAAGAAGAGGATGATTGAAGTATTTTTATTAGTTAACTTTTTTTTTTACACTTGTATAGAACATTTTTTTTTCATCATCTAATTCAAAGAGGAAGTAAGCGTTAAGGTTCATAACTCATATTGCAAGTTCACAGACCCAGAAAATTAGCCAATCAAAACAGAACCCAGGCTTTAAGTTCTGATAAATACTACTCAGTATATTATACTGGAATTTGATAAACATTGAAGCTCAGCTCGTAGCTTTGGTGTTAAATATTTAGACCAAATGTCATGTACTGTTTACATCTAGACCTCATTAATGGATTTAGGAAAGATCTGAGGACACTGCATTTTTGGAGTTAAAAATGTATTCTCATATCTTCCTCAAATCCACACCATCGATTATTAGATTAGATTATTCACATGAAAAAAATTAATAATAATAATCTCTGATCTTCTTGATTTACTGATATAAATTTGATGAACTCTGAGCTGTAGATCTTAGTTTCAGAGTGAGATATTCTGGACAAACTTGCATTATTATATACATCTTAAACCCACTAAACTACAGCGTGAATTTGGGGAAGATCTAAAGACATTATCTTGAAGGTTAACTTACCTATTTTTTAGGGTGAAAAAATTTACTTACTCAAATCTATCTGAATATCTTATTTCAGTAATGAGCTGTGAGTAACCGAGTCAGCACTGGATTAAGTAGTAACTAATAAAATACTTGTTTTTGAGCAGTCTTTTTTTTCTTGTCTCCTTTTTCTGCATTGTTTGTTTTACAATACACATAATCAAGGTTTCTTCCTCATAACATCTAAGGGAGTTTTTCCTTGCCACAGTCTCCATGGTGCTCATCAGGGATAAATACAAACCATTCATCTTCACCTTGATTTCTGTAAAGCTGCTTTAAAACAATGTCTGTTGTGAAAAGCGCAATAAAAATAAACTTGACTTGACTAGTATGGATTAATGTAGCAGGAGTATAGCATGGGTAACCAGTGACTGTCCAGAGCCAAGGCCAGGGAGCGGACAGACAGGCTAAACATCAATTGCCTAATGTTTTCAACGAAACAAAGTTAAAAAATTATAAATAAATAAAAAAAATCAGGCAAAAAATCCAGACAATTAATTGGATTTATATTAATTGTCTGGATTTTTTGCCTGATTTTTTTTTTTGGTAGCACAGCAGTTCTGCTCACATCTACTAAAGAATAACATTTA
The DNA here is from genome assembly GCF_946808225.1 of Silurus aristotelis. Taxonomy (NCBI): domain Eukaryota; kingdom Metazoa; phylum Chordata; class Actinopteri; order Siluriformes; family Siluridae; genus Silurus; species Silurus aristotelis. The sequence continues at coordinate 20,057,450 of NC_139596.1, read as the reverse complement.
TGAAATGTATCAGTCAGGATTTCGGCCTCATTATAGCACAGAGACGGCGCTAGTTAAGGTGCTAAATGACTGTTATTGGCCTCTGATCAGGGTTTTGTCTCTTTACTTGTTTTGCTCGACCTTAGTGCAGCTTTTCACACAATTGATCATAATCTGCTTGCTGGACTGGAGAACGTTGTTGGAATAAAGGGAACAGCTCTCTCCTGGCTCAGTTCTGATTTGACTGATCACTTTCAGTTTGTTGATATAAATGGTGAGTTCTCCACACTCTCTGAGGTAAAGTTTGGTGTTCCGCAAGGATCTGTCTTAGGCCCACTGTTTTTCTCTTTATATCTGCTGCCTCTTGGTGAAATCATTCATAAACATGGGATTCGCTTCCATTGCTATGCTGATGATACACAGCTGTATATTTCAGCAAAGCCAGATGAGAGAGATCAGCTTAACAATGTTGAGGAGTGTGTAAAGGACATTAGACAGTGAATGCTTGATAACTTTCTTCTGCTCAACTCCGATAAGATGGAAGTACTTTTACTAGGACCACATGCAGCTAGAAGCAAACTTTCCGATTCTGTAGCATCTCTGGATGGTGTTTCTGTCTCAGTGTGTACAGCAGTCAAAGACATCGGTGTGATGATTGACCCGAGTCTTTCCTTTGAGTCTCACGTGAATAATATCACCAGGATCTCCTTCTTTCATCTTAGAAATATTGCTGACTCAGGACTACAGTTTGCTCTGTTCACCATCACTGTACCTCAACATCGTTTATCTGTAATAAATGGACATTCGGTGGCACCCAGATGAGGTTGAGGTTCCCTCTTGAGTCTGGTTCCTCTCAAGGTTTCTTCCTTCTGCATCTCAGGGAGTTTTTCCTTCACCACAGTCTCCACCGACTTGTTCATCAGGGACAAACTTACACTTATAAAGAACATCTAATTTTTATCTCCACATAATCTGTGTAAAGCTGCTCTGAGACGATGTTCATTGTTAAAAGCTCGATACAAATAAACATGAATTAAATAGTATATGAGATGATTAAGCTCAGAGGATGAATCAGGATATTGATATTACAACAGGATGAAAGTGGGACTTTAGTAAACAATTCTGCACGATTTAGTTTAATTTTATAGCTTTTATTTTTGCATGTTTATTTCTGCAATAAACTTTGTTTTTACATTTCCATAGAACATTAGTCTTTTAGCAAATGCTAATACACAGAGGCACTACATGCCTGAAAAGGCTCCCCCCCACACACAGTGCGAGTTTACACAATCAGAAAATGAAACGCACAAAGCACAGTATAAAGTTATTCTCTTTCAACCCATTACTCCCATTACTAATGAGGTAGAACGAGAGCTTTTTAACTACTAAATGTGTAAAATTGTTTTGTTTTTAAGGTGAACATTTCACTTTAGTGAACATTTGATTAATAAGCATTCCAAATGGTCCTGACTTGATTCCTATTGTGACTTTTACCCAATTACCACACACATTTAACTAATTTTATTCCACAAAGGCTAAAACAATAACTACTAGCTAAGATGTCCAAAATAAGGGCATTTTAGTTTCTAAACAGTGCGAAAAAAACGAGTGGGTCATCTATCAGCATCTATGGAAGCTTTAAATAATGTACTGGGTATTTTTATTCTACTACACTACTGTATGGAGCTCTAACACAAAGTCTAACACTAATGTTATATAACTGACTGCATAAGGCCTCAAAGTGTTTAATACTGAGTAATTATACAGAGTCTCAGGCTTCTCAAGTGCAATATCAAAGTAGAAGAAAGGCTGAAACAAGGATGAAAATTATTTATACCAGTCAAATATCTATACTTTGTCTTACTGATGAGTCAGCACTTTTTCAACGTCTCATCTGCAAAATGTTATTTTTTTTAAATGTTTTAATGCTTTAATCAAATCCGAAACTATTCTGAATAACCGCTAACTCACGCAACAGTACAGACTGGATGGCTACAGCTACAGCAGACCGAAAATAAACCTGCGCTACGAGTGTTTCCTCTCACGATACTATTACTGGAAACTCCAGGCCGTGGAACGCATGGCTAACAGGAAGTGCATAGTAACAGTACAGCCTCACATTATACTGTGGAATAGGAATAGTGCAGAATCAGGTAATAAAGTGATACTATAAGAGATTATGATTATAATAATATTAAACTTGTCGTATAATAATAATGTAGTAAGAGATAAAATTGTATTATTTTGCAGGGGCTGATATTCTACAGTATGATACAGTATAGTAATAAACTGTGGATGGAGTTATAGTACGTTATGGCAGAGTAGAAAAGATCAGTACTACATGGTGGGGGTTATTACAGCATGATAATATTGTGTTAAAGGTGATGGATAGTATTGTAGAATTAGCTGTAGGGGAAGTGACAGTAAAATATGAGAACAGTATTGTATAATGTGGGAGCTGCTTTAGTATAGTACAGTACAGTACCGTATAGTACAGTACAGTAAAGTACAGTACAGTACCGTATAGTACAGTACAGTAAAGTACAGTACAGTATAGTACAGTACAGTACAGTACCGTACAGTATAGTACAGTACAGTATAGTACAGTACAGTATAGTGTACAGTACCGTACAGTATAGTACAGTATAGTACAGTACAGTATAGTACAGTACAGTATAGTACAGTATAGTACAGTACAGTATAGTATAGTACAGTACCGTACAGTATAGTACAGTACAGTATAGTACAGTACAGTACAGTATAGTATAGTACAGTACAGTATAGTACAGTACCGTACAGTATAGTACAGTACAGTATAGTACAGTACAGTACAGTATAGTACAGTATAGTACAGTACAGTATAGTACAGTACCGTACAGTATAGTACAGTACCGTATAGTACAGTACAGTATAGTACAGTATAGTACAGTACAGTATAGTACAGTATAGTACAGTAAAGTACAGTAAAGTAAAGTACAGTACCGTACAGTATAGTACAGTACAGTACCGTACAGTATAGTACAGTACAGTACCGTACAGTATAGTACAGTACAGTATAGTACAGTACCGTACAGTACCGTACAGTATAGTACAGTATAGTACAGTATAGTACAGTACAGTATAGTACAGTACAGTATGTTACTGGGGGAGGAATAGTATAATATGTTGGGGGAAGTGATGGTACAGTATGGAACACTGGCAGTACTACACTGTTATTATACGATACTACAGGTAAGGTGAAGTCTAATGTCATGGGGCAGGAGTAGAACTGTATGATGTAGTGAGAGTACAGGATTAATACTATGTGCTATTGGAATAATAAACTCCAGCGTAACAGTGCATTATGATGTAAAATACTCTACCTTATAACTACACCTGTAATATCCTACATCATACATGATCATCTTATACTGTTATACGTTTACTAGGTGCTGCTACACTCAGCCCACTCACCGCTGTTCCTGCAGCCATCACAATCATTATTTAAGTACTGACTAAAAACAACAACACTAATACAAATCTCAAAAACTAGAAATTATTTGAAAACGATTGACTGTTTTCGCCCACAGCTTCGTCCCAAACACACACTTTATAATAATGATACTATTCCTAATTTTTATACTGGTCTTTTTATTTTGCTCAGATTTGTCATATACTATTATATTACTCCAGATATCACCATAGTGCACGTTTGAGGAAGCTCTGGTTGTAAATAGCTTCTTAATGAACGAGAGAACAAATGCACAAATGAAATTAAGCAGCTGTCTGAGACTGTGACTGAGACAGAGACAGAGACAGAGACACGGGGGTAGTCCCTGACTCCTGATAGCCCCTAATGAAGCGTAAATAATGAGTGGAGGACACTGGAGGAAAACATGTGAAAGCAGCAGCAGTAGATGATTGAGGTGATGAGTGTTGTGCAGCGGTGTGTGTGTGTGTGTGTGTGTGTGTGGGCGTTAGAAATACCTGACTGTTGTGCATAGGCGAGACCGGAGAGTTCGGATAGTAATTGTTTGTGTGTGTGTGTGTGTGTGTGTTTGTGTGTGTGTGTGTGTGTGTGTGTGTTTGTGTGTGTGTGTGTGTGTGTGCGCAGATTAACATCTAAACCATATCTGTTCATTACAAAGCGACGCTGATCTACTCGCCCCAAAAACTGATTGAATTTGCATATTGTAAAAAAACACCATGATTATTAAACTGGAGGAAAGAAAAATCCAGCGCTGTGACATCACAGTCCAGGACACGCCTCAGTTCTTAAAACGAGTCTGCTCACATATGTGATTAAATTTCCTTAAAGGGGAGAAAAAAAAAATACACATATATAAATATATATCTGTGTAAAGAACGTGGAATATATGATTACAGAATAGTGTTTATTTGGGTTTATTCACTCTCTGCCTCCCTCTGCTGGGAGCAATAAGAACTACACAAAAGTACATCAAGATTGTAGAGTTTTAAAATCTCACAGTTGTGTTCATTAGAGCTTAAAAACTCCAGAGATGCAGATAACTATCCTCACAACTCTTACACGATATAATCAATCACATGCAAGACTCAATACAGCAAATCTATTGGAGCAAAAATACTATTACACACAAAAATAACCCCTTAACACATTTTTACTTCAGATTAATAATGAATCTAATATCAATGTATTATTATTATAATTATTACTATTATTGTCATTAGTTTTATTAGTGGTATTATTATTATTATTATTATTATTATTATTATAAGTGTTACTATTAATATTATTGTTATCATTGATAAAAATAATAATATCAGGTGTGTGATTAGAGACTCTTACATGGCATGATGAGCTTTAATCTGTGTTCTGCAGTTACGGCCCCAATAACAATCTGGTCTCACCGTCACTGCAGCTGAGAGAGAGAGAGAGAGAGAGAAGGAGGGAGGAAAAGAATGAGAGAAAAACAGGGAAAAAAAAAGAAGCATTCAATAAATATAGCAATAGTCATGTTATCTTAATAGCAGGTATGTTTGCCTTTATACATAAATAAATATGAGTGTGTGTGTGTGTGTGTGTGTGTGTGTGTGTGTGTGTGTGTGAGAGAGAGAGAGCACACACCTGGTAGCTCAGCAGCAGGAATGTTAGCTCTGTAGATGTACGCAAGCTCTTTGAAGAAGCGAAGTCCACAGCAGTAACACAGGAAAGAGTCCCCATTGATACGGTAATCTGACACACACACACACACGCACACACGCACACACGCACACACGCACACACGCACACACACCCCTTTACCATCCATTATGTTGAATAATACCCAAATCCACCCTTCTCTAGCGTCCCCTACTGGTGTTGTATAGTTTAGTGTTTGCCCCATTAGTGTGTGTGTGTGTGTGTGTGTGTGTGTGTGTGTGTGTGTGTGTGTGTGTGTGTGTTTTACCTGAAAGGTGATAGAGGCCTTGCTGTGTGCTCTGTAGTGCCTCCTGCAGCATCTCTTTCCATGTATTTCCTCTGGAGCACAAATAATTCTAATACACACACCCACACCCACACCCACACACACCCGCACACACACGCACACACACGCACACACACGTGTAAAGAGAAGGTTGATCATTTTGCGAGCTTGTGTTGAAAATGTCTGTAAAAACATTCTTTATAGAAAGTTGAATATTTATGTAGTGATTTTCTGCTGAAGTCAGTGGATATAAATCATCTGGTACTGTTAGAGACATCGTGTCTGGTAACTAATAACATTAAAGAAGAATAGAATAAGAATGAAGTGTGTCGGATAAGCGGGAGAAGATGGATGGATGGATGGATGGATGGATGGATGGATGGATGGATGGATGGATGGATGGATGGATGGATGGATGGATGGATGGATGGATGGATGGATGGATGGATGGATGGATGGATGGATGGATGGATGGATGGATGGATGGATAAAGTGTGTTGTATGATTTACCTGTAGGATGTCAGACTCGTAGTGGTTGTTATTGAGGACGCCGTCCAGACATTTATCAGTCAGATTCAGATCTGTCACATACAAACACACTAAATATACTACAACCAGTCCCATCATTATCATCATCAATAACACTGACCAATTAAACACTCACCACTGAATCGCGCCAAGCAACCCTGACACCCGATTCGCTGGCAGCCCCAGTACAGGTGACAGAACGGCCTCTGACACACCACACCTGAACAGGAACAGGAAGTGAATTTAGACAATCAGGCACACGGTTTTGAAACTTCCAAACATAATGATCTATAGGATTCAACAGAATACTCATGTAGCAAATCAGATCACAGTATATGCATTAAAGTGTGTTTCACAGACAAGTGTGTATAGACATTACAGATTAATAAACAATGACCAATCAGATCGCAGTATATTCATATTACAGGATTTTAAATAGGAAATCAGATAGCAGTATAATACATGATTACTGAACTGCTGTGTGTGTGTGTGTGTGTGTGTGTGTGTGTGTGTGTGTGTGTGTTTGACAGGTGGGCTGTCTACTCACAGTGCTGAGGGGAGGAGTTTGTGCCAATGTGCTCCGCCCTCCGATCAGGCATTGGCTGTAAACAGCAGGTACAGATCAGGTGACTGGCATGAGGAGGACAGGAGAACTCCTGAGGGTCTGAGAGAAAAGGGGCGTAGCCTAATTTACACAAACTTCATTATGACATCACTACACTGAAAAGTAAGACAGCTTCCTTGAATCTAAACTCCACCCTCTGTTCACCTAAAAGCGAATAACTTCCTAAACCTCTACATTCTCCACTGTACATTTACACAAACACCCTATAATCCTGCATCAGTACCTGTGCAGGTATCTGAAGATGTAGAAGGTCCGTCGCCAGACGTCTCACTGATGGAACCACAGATCCAGGGGGCGGGGCTAAACTCCTTTTTATATCCAAGACACTGCCTGCACATCAGGTAGGGCTGACTGCAGAAACACCAGCACACACACACACACACACAGTGCTAAACTACTGCTTTACATTCCCCAGGATCAGACTGCATAGAACAGTGCGCTCACCTGAGATCAGACGTGTCGCTGTCGTTATCAGACAGCTCAAACAGATAATCAGAACTCCCTTCTTCATCAGAGAAATAGCGCTCCACTTTGGGCTGCAGCATATCCTGCGTGATCTTATTACGAGCGTCCATGCTGCGGACGTCCTCTTCACTGCGGCACTTTTCTGTTATACACACACACACACACACACACAATCGTGTTGTACAGAAATGATTAATAAATAATATAAACAGGCAAATTTGTGTAGATTTTATACTATACAAACATTTGCACTCAGTGTTAGTGTGTGTGCTATAACTGACCTGCTGCTCTGTATGTTTTAGTGTATATTAGTGCAAGTGAGTTGTGTTAGTGTGTTTTTGAGTGTTAGTATGTCTATATTTGTGTGTGTGTGTGTGTGTGTGTGTGTGTGTATTTAAATACATATGTATTGAAGTGAATGTGTGTATTAGTATTTTTGTGTTTGTGTATGTGTTGTGTCTGTACGTGTATGTGTGTGTGAGAGAGAAATTGTGTGGACGTGAGTGTGAATATGAGGGGTGTGTGAGTGTGTGTGTGTGTGTGTGCATATGTGAAAGTGTGTGTACATATGTATAAGTGTGTGTGTGTGTGTGTGTGAGTATAAGATGTGTGTGTGTGTGTGTGAGTATAAGATGTGTGTTTGTGCGTGTGTGTACGCGTGTGTGAGTATGAGGTGTGTGTACGCGTGTGTGAGTATGAGGTGTGTGTACGCATGTGTGAGTATGAGGTGTGTGTGTGTGTGTGTGTGAGTATAAGATGTGTGTGTGTGTGTGTGAGTATAAGATGTGTGTTTGTGCGTGTGTGTACGCGTGTGTGAGTATGAGGTGTGTGTACGCATGTGTGAGTATGAGGTGTGTGTGTGTGTGTGTGTGAGTATAAGATGTGTGTGTGTGTGTGTGAGTATAAGATGTGTGTTTGTGCGTGTGTGTACGCGTGTGTGAGTATGAGGTGTGTGTACGCGTGTGTGAGTATGAGGTGTGTGTACGCATGTGTGAGTATGAGGTGTGTGTGTGTGTACGCGTGTGTGAGTATGAGATGTGTGTACGCTTGTGTGTGTACGCGTGTGTGAGTATGAGATGTGTGTACGCTTGTGTGTGTACGCGTGTGTGAGTATGAGGTGTGTGTGTGTGTGTACGCGTGTGAGTATGAGGTGTGTGTACGCTTGTGTGTGTACGCGTGTGTGAGTATGAGATGTGTGTACGCTTGTGTGTGTACGCGTGTGTGAGTATGAGGTGTGTGTGTGTGTGTGTACGCGTGTGTGAGTATGAGGTGTGTGTACGCTTGTGTGTGTACGCGTGTGTGAGTATGAGATGTGTGTACGCTTGTGTGTGTACGCGTGTGTGAGTATGAGGTGTGTGTGTGTGTGTACGCGTGTGAGTATGAGGTGTGTGTACGCTTGTGTGTGTACGCGTGTGTGAGTATGAGGTGTGTGTACGCATGTGTGTGTGTACGCGTGTGTGAGTATGAAGTGTGTGGACGTGAGTGTGAATATGAGGGGTGTGTGTGTGTGTGTGTGTGTGTGTGTGTCTGCGCATATGTGAAAGTGTGTGTACATATGTATAAGTGTGTGTGTGTGTGTGAGTATAAGATGTGTGTGTGCGTGTGAGTATGAGATGTGTGTTTGTGCGTGTGTGTATACGCGTGTGAGTATGAGGTGTGTGTACGCATGTGTGAGTATGAGGTTTGTGTGTGTGTGTACGCATGTGTGAGGATGAGGTGTGTGTACTCGTGTGTGAGTATGAGATGTGTGTACGCTTGTGTGTGTACACGTGTGTGAGTATGAGGTGTGTGTACGCATGTGTGTGTGTACGCGTGTGTGAGTATGAGGTGTGTGGACGTGAGTGTGAATATGAGGGGTGTGTGTGTGTGTGTGTGTGTGTGTGTGTGTGTGTCTGCGCATATGTGAAAGTGTGTGTACATATGTATAAGTGTGTGTGTGTGTGAGTATAAGATGTGTGTGTGCGTGTGTGTGTGTGAGTATGAGATGTGTGTTTGTGCGTGTGTGTACGCGTGTGTGAGTATGAGGTGTGTGTACGGATGTGTGAGTATGAGGTGTGTGTGTGTGTGTACGCGTGTGTGAGTATGAGATGTGTGTACGCTTGTGTGTGTACGCGTGTGTGAATATGAGATGTGTGTACGCGTGTGTGAGTATGAGATGTGTGTACGCTTGTGTGTGTACGCGTGTGTGAGTATGAGGTGTGTTTACGCATGTGTGTGTGTACGCGTGTGTGAGTATGAGGTGTGTGGACGTGAGTGTGAATATGAGGGGTGTGTGTGTGTGTGTGTGTGTGTCTGCGCATATGTGAAAGTGTGTGTACATATGTATAAGTGTGTGTGTGTGTGTGAGTATAAGATGTGTGTGTGCGTGTGAGTATGAGATGTGTGTTTGTGCGTGTGTGTATACGCGTGTGTGAGTATGAGGTGTGTGTACGCATGTGTGAGTATGAGGTGTGTGTGTGTGTACGCATGTGTGAGGATGAGGTGTGTGTACGCGTGTGTGAGTATGAGATGTGTGTACGCTTGTGTGAGTATGAGGTGTGTGTGTGTGCGCATATGTGAAAGTGTGTGTACATATGTATAAGTGTGTGTGTGTGTGTGTGTGAGTATAAGATGTGTGTGTGCGTGTGTGTGTGTGTGAGTATGAGATGTGTGTACGCATGTGTGAGTATGAGGTGTGTGTGTGTGTACGCGTGTGTGAGTATGAGATGTGTGTACGCTTGTGTGTGTACGCGTGTGTGAATATGAGATGTGTGTACGCTTGTGTGTGTACGCGTGTGTGAGTATGAGGTGTGTGTACGCATGTGTGTGTGTACGCGTGTGTGAGTATGAGGTGTGTGGACGTGAGTGTGAATATGAGGGGTGTGTGTGTGTGTGTGTGTGTGTGTGTGTGTGTGTGTGTGTGTGTGCATATGTGAAAGTGTGTGTACATATGTATAAGTGTGTGTGTGTGTGTGTGTGTGTGTGTGTGTGTGTGTGAGTATAAGATGTGTGTGTGCGCGTGTGTGTGTGAGTATAAGATGTGTGTTTGTGCGTGTGTGTACGCGTGTGAGTATGAGGTGTGTGTACGCGTGTGTGAGTATGAGGTGTGTGTGTGTGTACGCGTGTGTGAGTATGAGATGTGTGTACGCTTGTGTGTGTACGCGTGTGAGTATGAGGTGTGTGTACGCGTGTGTGAGTATGAGATGTGCGTACGCTTGTGTGTGTACGCGTGTGAGTATGAGGTGTGTGTACGCATGTGTGTGGGTACGCGTGTGTAAATATGAGGTGTGTGTACGCGTGTGTGAGTATGAGGTGTGTGTACGCACGTGTGAGTATGAGGTGTGTGTACGCGTGTGTGAGTACGCGTGTGTGTGTACGCGTGTGAGTATGAGGTGTGTGTACGCATGTGTGAGTATGAGGTGTGTGTGTGTACGCATGTGTGAGGATGAGGTGTGTGTACGCGTGTGTGAGTATGAGATGTGTGTACGCTTGTGTGTGTACGCGTGTGTGAGTATGAGGTGTGTGTACGCATGTGTGTGTGTACGCGTGTGTGAGTATGAGATGTGTGTTTGTGCGTGTGTGTATACGCGTGTGTGAGTATGAGGTGTGTGTACGCATGTGTGAGTATGAGGTGTGTGTGTGTGTGTGTACGCATGTGTGAGGATGAGGTGTGTGTACGCGTGTGTGAGTATGAGATGTGTGTACGCTTGTGTGTGTACACGTGTGTGAGTATGAGGTGTGTGTACGCATGTGTGTGTGTACGCGTGTGTGAGTATGAGGTGTGTGGACGTGAGTGTGAATATGAGAGGTGTGTGTGTGTGTGTGTGTGTGTCTGCGCATATGTGAAAGTGTGTGTACATATGTATAAGTGTGTGTGTGTGTGAGTATAAGATGTGTGTGTGCGTGTGTGTGTGTGAGTATGAGATGTGTGTTTGTGCGTGTGTACGCGTGTGTGAGTATGAGGTGTGTGTACGCATGTGTGAGTATGAGGTGTGTGTGTGTGTGTGTACGCGTGTGTGAGTATGAGATGTGTGTACGCGTGTGTGAATATGAGATGTGTGTACGCGTGTGTGAGTATGAGATGTGTGTACGCTTGTGTGTGTACGCGTGTGTGAGTATGAGGTGTGTTTACACATGTGTGTGTGTACGCGTGTGTGAGTATGAGGTGTGTGGACGTGAGTGTAAATATGAGGGGTGTGTGTGTGTGTGTGTGTGCGCATATGTGAAAGTGTGTGTACATATGTATAAGTGTGTGTGTGTGTGTGTGTGTGTGAGTATAAGATGTGTGTGTGCGTGTGTGTGTGAGTATCAGATGTGTGTTTGTGCGTGTGTGTACGCGTGTGTGAGTATGAGGTGTGTGTACGCATGTGTGAGTATGAGGTGTGTGTGTGTGTACGCATGTGTGAGTATGAGGTGTGTGTGTGTGTACGCGTGTGTGAGTATGAGATGTGTGTACGCTTGTGTGTGTACGCGTGTGTGAATATGAGATGTGTGTACGCATGTGTGTGTACGCGTGTGTGAGTATGAGGTGTGTGTACGCATGTGTGTGTGTACGCGTGTGTGAGTATGAGGTGTGTGGACGTGAGTGTGAATATGAGGGGTGTGTGTGTGTGTGTGTGTGTGTGTGTGTGTGCATATGTGAAAGTGTGTGTACATATGTATAAGTGTGTGTGTGTGTGTGTGTGTGTGTGTGTGAGTATAAGATGTGTGTGTGAGTATAAGATGTGTGTTTGTGCATGTGTGTACGCGTGTGTGAGTATGAGGTGTGTGTACGCGTGTGTGAGTATGAGGTGTGTGTGTGTGTACGCGTGTGTGAGTATGAGATGTGTGTATGCTGGTGTGTGTACGCGTGTGAGTATGAGGTGTGTGTACGCGTGTGTGAGTATGAGATGTGCGTACGCTTGTGTGAGTACGCGTGTGTGAGTATGAGGTGTGTGTACGCATGTGTGTGGGTACGCGTGTGTAAATATAAGGTGTGTGTACGCGTGTGTGAGTATGAGGTGTGTGTACGCGTGTGTGAGTACGAGGTGTGTGTACGCGTGTGTGAGTATGAGGTGTGTGTACGCGTGTGTGAGTATGAGGTGTGTGTACGCGTGTGTGAGTACGCGTGTGTGTGTACGCGTGTGAGTATGAGGTGTGTGTGTGTGTACGCATGTGTGAGGATGAGGTGTGTGTACGCGTGTGTGAGTATGAGATGTGTGTACGCTTGTGTGTGTACGCGTGTGTGAGTATGAGGTGTGTGTACGCGTGTGTGAGTATGAGATGTGTGTACGCTTGTGTGTGTACGCGTGTGTAAATATAAGGTGTGTGTACGCGTGTGTGAGTATGAGGTGTGTGTACGCGTGTGTGAGTACGAGGTGTGTGTACGCGTGTGTGAGTACGAGGTGTGTGTACGCGTGTGTGAGTATGAGGTGTGTGTACGCGTGTGTGAGTACGCGTGTGTGTACGCGTGTGAGTATGAGGTGTGTGTGTGTGTACGCATGTGTGAGGATGAGGTGTGTGTACGCGTGTGTGAGTATGAGATGTGTGTACGCTTGTGTGTGTACGCGTGTGTGAGTATGAGGTGTGTGTACGCATGTGTGTGTGTACGCGTGTGTGAGTATGAGGTGTGTGGACGTGAGTGTGAATATGAGGGGTGTGTGTGTCTGCGCATATGTGAAAGTGTGTGTACATATGTATAAGTGTGTGTGTGTGTGAGTATAAGATGTGTGTGTGCGTGTGTGTGTGTGAGTATGAGATGTGTGTTTGTGCGTGTGTACGCGTGTGTGAGTATGAGGTGTGTGTACGCATGTGTGAGTATGAGGTGTGTGTGTGTGTGTACGCGTGTGTGAGTATGAGATGTGTGTACGCTTGTGTGTGTACGCGTGTGTGAGTATGAGATGTGTGTACGCTTGTGTGTGTACGCGTGTGTGAGTATGAGGTGTGTTTACGCATGTGTGTGTGTACGCGTGTGTGAGTATGAGGTGTGTGGACGTGAGTGTGAATATGAGGGGTGTGTGTGTGTGCGCATATGTGAAAGTGTGTGTACATATGTATAAGTGTGTGTGTGTGTGTGTGAGTATAAGATGTGTGTGTGCGTGTGTGTGTGTGAGTATGAGATGTGTGTTTGTGCGTGTGTGTACGCGTGTGTGAGTATGAGGTGTGTGTACCCATGTGTGAGTATGAGGTGTGTGTGTGTACGCGTGTGTGAGTATGAGATGTGTGTACGCTTGTGTGTGTACGCGTGTGTGAATATGAGATGTGTGTACGCTTGTGTGTGTACGCGTGTGTGAGTATGAGGTGTGTGTACGCATGTGTGTGTGTACGCGTGTGTGAGTATGAGGTGTGTGGACGTGAGTGTGAATATGAGGGGTGTGTGTGTGTGTGTGTGTGTGTGTGTGTGTGTGTGTGTGCATATGTGAAAGTGTGTGTACATATGTATAAGTGTGTGTGTGTGAGTATAAGATGTGTGTGTGCGCGTGTGTGTGTGAGTATAAGATGTGTGTTTGTGCGTGTGTGTACGCGTGTGTGAGTATGAGGTGTGTGTACGCGTGTGTGAGTATGAGGTGTGTGTGTGTGTACGCGTGTGAGTATGAGGTGTGTGTACGCGTGTGTGAGTACGCGTGTGTGAGTATGAGGTGTGTGTACGCATGTGTGTGGGTACGCGTGTGTAAATATAAGGTGTGTGTACGCGTGTGTGAGTATGAGGTGTGTGTACGCGTGTGTGAGTACGAGGTGTGTGTACGCGTGTGTGAGTATGAGGTGTGTGTACGCGTGTGTGAGTATGAGGTGTGTCTACGCGTGTGAGTATGAGGTGTGTGTGTGTGTACGCATGTGTGAGGATGAGGTGTGTGTACGCGTGTGTGAGTATGAGATGTGTGTACGCTTGTGTGTGTACGCGTGTGTGAGTATGAGGTGTGTGTACGCATGTGTGTGTGTACGCGTGTGTGAGTATGAGGTGTGTGGACGAGAGTGTGAATATGAGGGGTGTGTGTGTCTGCGCATATGTGAAAGTGTGTGTACATATGTATAAGTGTGTGTGTGTGTGAGTATAAGATGTGTGTGTGCGTGTGTGTGTGTGAGTATGAGATGTGTGTTTGTGCGTGTGTGTACGCGTGTGTGAGTATGAGGTGTGTGTACCCATGTGTGAGTATGAGGTGTGTGTGTGTACGCGTGTGTGAGTATGAGATGTGTGTACGCTTGTGTGTGTACGCGTGTGTGAATATGAGATGTGTGTACGCTTGTGTGTGTACGCGTGTGTGAGTATGAGGTGTGTGTACGCATGTGTGTGTGTACGCGTGTGTGAGTATGAGGTGTGTGGACGTGAGTGTGAATATGAGGGGTGTGTGTGTGTGTGTGTGTGTGCATATGTGAAAGTGTGTGTACATATGTATAAGTGTGTGTGTGTGTGTGTGTGTGTGTGTGTGAGTATAAGATGTGTGTGTGCGCGTGTGTGTGTGAGTATAAGATGTGTGTTTGGGCGTGTGTGTACGCGTGTGTGAGTATGAGGTGTGTGTACGCGTGTGTGAGTATGAGGTGTGTGTGTGTGTACGCGTGTGTGAGTATGAGGCGTGTGTACGCTTGTGTGTGTACGCGTGTGAGTATGAGGTGTGTGTACGCGTGTGTGAGTATGAGATGTGCGTACGCTTGTGTGTGTACGCGTGTGTGAGTATGAGGTGTGTGTACGCATGTGTGTGGGTACGCGTGTGTAAATATGAGGTGTGTGTACGCGTGTGTGAGTATGAGGTGTGTGTACGCGTGTGTGAGTACGAGGTGTGTGTACGCGTGTGTGAGTACGAGGTGTGTGTACGCGTGTGTGAGTATGAGGTGTGTGTACGCGTGTGTGAGTACGCGTGTGTGTGTCTGCGTGTGAGTATGAGGTGTGTGTACGCTTGTGTGTGTACGCGTGTGTGAGTATGAGGTGTGTGTACGCATGTGTGTGTGTACGCGTGTGTGAGTATAAGGTGTCTGGACGTGAGTGTGAATATGAGGGGTGTGTGTGTGTGTGTGTGTGCATATGTGAAAGTGTGTGTACATATGTATAAGTGCGTGTGTGTGTGTGTGAGTATGAGATGTGTGTTTGTGCGTGTGTGTATGCGTGTGTGAGTATGAGGTGTGTGTACGCATGTGTGAGTATGAGGTGTGTGTGTGTGTACGCGTGTGTGAGTATGAGGTGTGTCTACGCGTGTGAGTATGAGGTGTGTGTGTGTGTACGCATGTGTGAGGATGAGGTGTGTGTACGCGTGTGTGAGTATGAGATGTGTGTACGCTTGTGTGTGTACGCGTGTGTGAGTATGAGGTGTGTTTACGCATGTGTGTGTGTACGCGTGTGTGAGTATGAGGTGTGTGTACGCGTGTGTGAGTACGAGGTGTGTGTACGCGTGTGTGAGTACGAGGTGTGTGTACGCGTGTGTGAGTATGAGGTGTGTGTACGCGGGTGTGTGTGTGTGTGTGTGTGTGTGTGTGTGTGTGTGCATATGTGAAAGTGTGTGTACATATGTATAAGTGTGTGTGTGTGAGTATAAGATGTGTGTGTGCGCGTGTGTGTGTGAGTATAAGATGTGTGTTTGTGCGTGTGTGTACGCGTGTGTGAGTATGAGGTGTGTGTACGCGTGTGTGAGTATGAGGTGTGTGTGTGTGTACGCGTGTGAGTATGAGGTGTGTGTACGCGTGTGTGAGTACGCGTGTGTGAGTATGAGGTGTGTGTACGCATGTGTGTGGGTACGCGTGTGTAAATATAAGGTGTGTGTACGCGTGTGTGAGTATGAGGTGTGTGTACGCGTGTGTGAGTACGAGGTGTGTGTACGCGTGTGTGAGTATGAGGTGTGTGTACGCGTGTGTGAGTATGAGGTGTGTCTACGCGTGTGAGTATGAGGTGTGTGTGTGTGTACGCATGTGTGAGGATGAGGTGTGTGTACGCGTGTGTGAGTATGAGATGTGTGTACGCTTGTGTGTGTACGCGTGTGTGAGTATGAGGTGTGTGTACGCATGTGTGTGTGTACGCGTGTGTGAGTATGAGGTGTGTGGACGAGAGTGTGAATATGAGGGGTGTGTGTGTCTGCGCATATGTGAAAGTGTGTGTACATATGTATAAGTGTGTGTGTGTGTGAGTATAAGATGTGTGTGTGCGTGTGTGTGTGTGAGTATGAGATGTGTGTTTGTGCGTGTGTACGCGTGTGTGAGTATGAGGTGTGTGTACGCATGTGTGAGTATGAGGTGTGTGTGTGTGTGTACGCGTGTGTGAGTATGAGATGTGTGTACGCTTGTGTGTGTACGCGTGTGTGAGTATGAGATGTGTGTACGCTTGTGTGTGTACGCGTGTGTGAGTATGAGGTGTGTTTACGCATGTGTGTGTGTACGCGTGTGTGAGTATGAGGTGTGTGGACGTGAGTGTGAATATGAGGGGTGTGTGTGTGTGCGCATATGTGAAAGTGTGTGTACATATGTATAAGTGTGTGTGTGTGTGTGTGTGTGAGTATAAGATGTGTGTGTGCGCGTGTGTGTGTGAGTATAAGATGTGTGTTTGTGCGTGTGTGTACGCGTGTGTGAGTATGAGGTGTGTGTACGCGTGTGTGAGTATGAGGTGTGTGTGTGTGTACGCGTGTGTGAGTATGAGGCGTGTGTACGCTTGTGTGTGTACGCGTGTGAGTATGAGGTGTGTGTACGCGTGTGTGAGTATGAGATGTGCGTACGCTTGTGTGTGTACGCGTGTGTGAGTATGAGGTGTGTGTACGCATGTGTGTGGGTACGCGTGTGTAAATATGAGGTGTGTGTACGCGTGTGTGAGTATGAGGTGTGTGTACGCGTGTGTGAGTACGAGGTGTGTGTACGCGTGTGTGAGTACGAGGTGTGTGTACGCCTGTGTGAGTATGAGGTGTGTGTACGCGTGTGTGAGTACGCGTGTGTGTGTCTGCGTGTGAGTATGAGGTGTGTGTACGCTTGTGTGTGTACGCGTGTGTGAGTATGAGGTGTGTGTACGCATGTGTGTGTGTACGCGTGTGTGAGTATGAGGTGTGTGGACGTGAGTGTGAATATGAGGGGTGTGTGTGTGTGTGTGTGTGTGCATATGTGAAAGTGTGTGTACATATGTATAAGTGCGTGTGTGTGTGTGAGTATGAGATGTGTGTTTGTGCGTGTGTGTATGCGTGTGTGAGTATGAGGTGTGTGTACGCATGTGTGAGTATGAGGTGTGTGTGTGTGTATGCGTGTGTGAGTATGAGGTGTGTGTACGCATGTGTGTGTGTACGCGTGTGTGAGTATGAGGTGTGTGTACGCGTGTGTGAGTATGAGATGTGCGTACGCTTGTGTGTGTACGCGTGTGTGAGTACGAGGTGTGTGTACGCATGTGTGTGGGTACGCGTGTGTAAATATGAGGTGTGTGTACGCGTGTGTGAGTATGAGGTGTGTGTACGCGTGTGTGAGTATGAGGTGTGCGTACGCGTGTGTGTGTACGCGTGTGTGAGTATGAGGTGTGTGTACGCATGTGTGTGTACGCGTGTGTGAGTATGAGGTGTGTGTACGCATGTGTGTGTGTACGCGTGTGAGTATGAGGTGTGTACGCGTGTGTGTGTACGCGTGTGTGAGTATGAGGTGTGTGTACGCATGTGTGTGTACGCGTGTGTGAGTATGAGGTGTGTGTACGCATGTGTGAGTATGAGGTGTGTGTGCGTGTACGTGTGTGTGAGTATGAGATGTGTGTACGCTTGTGTTTGTACGCGTGTGTGAATATTAAATGTGTGTACGTGTGTGTGAGTATGAGATGTGCGTACGCTTGTGTGTGTACGCGTGTGTGAGTATGAGGTGTGTGTACGCATGTGTGTGTGTACGCGTGTGAGTATGAGGTGTGTACGCGTGTGTGTACGCATGTGAGTATGAGGTGTGTGTACGCTTGTGTGTGTACGCGTGTG
>NC_139596.1:20024562-20027062 GCF_946808225.1 Silurus aristotelis | reverse complement strand
ACTAATTTATTAGCAGGAAACGACAGATCACAACCTGCAAAATAAATAATAAATAAATAAATAAACACCATTTATTTGTATTATTATTTAAAATCAAATCCACTGTACTTCTGTACCTCACCCACAAACACATTATTAATATAATTCCACACTGTAATTAATATAAATAATAATAAAAAGGGCCACCGTTAATACATCATTTATAAGTCATTGTGCTGAAAGAGTTATAGATTTATAATACAATTCATAATAAAATTTTAATCAAAACAAAATTCAATGATTTGCTAATCTCATTAACCCATATTTTATTTACATTCAATCATAGAAAACATGTCAAATGGTTAAAGTGAGGGAAAAAGAGGAAGAGTCTCTCAGAAGTAAAGATGGGCGGAGCTTCAAAAATCTGTGAAAGACTGCGTCTACAAACTCTGGAGCAATTTCAGAATAATGTTCCTCAACGTCAAACTACAAACGATTGAATCTCTCATCATTTACAGAACAAAATATCATCAAAAGTTTCAAAGAGTCTGGAAAAAATTAATAAAATTAATATTAGATGGCCGTGATCTTCGGGCCCTCAGGGGCCACTGCATTTAAAACAGTCATGATTCTGTAATGGAATCACTGCATGGGCTCATTATCACCTACAGAAATGATTGTCTGTGAACACAGTTTGCCACGTGATCCACTAATGCAGGTTAAATCTCTATTATGGAAAGAAGGCGGCATGTGTGAACATGATCCAGAAACACCTCCATCCTCTCTGGCCAAAATTCATTTAAACTGTACTGAGGCAAAATGGAAAACTGTTCTGTGGTCAGACAAATCCATTTTTTTTTTATAGAAGCCATGGACACCATGTCCTCTGTACTAAAGAGGAGAGGGACCATCTGGTTTGTTATCAGCACTCAGTTCAAAAAGCTTCATCTCTGATGGTATGGGAGTGTATTAGAGCCTGTGGAATGGACAGCTTGTACATTTGGAAAGCCTCCATCAATGCTAAACAGTAAAAACATATTTTTCAATGAAAGCCTTATATATATTTGAGCCAGACAATACCAACTGCCTACTACTTCTATTACAACAGCATGAATTCATGGTAGAAAAGCACTTCTGCTGAACTGGTCTGCATGCAGTTTAGATATTTCACCATCTAAGAACATTTGGTGCATCATGAAACAAAAAACACAACAAAGAAAACCCAGATCTGTTGAGCAACTAGAATCCTATAACACAACATTCCTCTCCTAAAACTTCAGCAACTGGTCTCCTCAGTTCCCAGATGTAGACAAACAGAAGATGCAGTCACTCAATATCAGCTGCTTCAGTCCAAACTAATGACCTGTATAAAGGTGTCCCATCACCCAGGTGTCACACAGAAAACTCATGATGGGTAAAAACAAAGCTCTATCAAGACCTTCACAATCTTATTGTTGCAAAACATACTGATGGCATTGGTTACAGAAGAATTTCTAAACTCCTGAATGTTCCAGTGAGCACTGCTGGGGCCATAATCCAGAAGTGGAAAGAACATTTCACCAGAAACCGGCCATGACCAGGTGCTCCTCACAAGATTTCTGACAGAGGAGTGAAAAGAATATCAGAAGAGCTGTCCAAGAGCCAAGGACCACTTGTGGAGAGCATCACACCTGGAATTAGCAGGTAAAATTCTTTCCATAGAAAACACATTTGTGTAATGCACTGAACCTGTCCTGTGTGCATGCTCACCACGCAAGACTCCACTGCTGAAGATCAAGCCTGTGAAATACTGGGAGAATGAAGTCTGGTCAGATAAAATCAAATTGAACTCTCTGGATGCCATAATACACACCATCAGCCCAGAAACACCTGACCAACAGTGAAGTTTGGAGGTGGGAACATCATGGTGTTGGGCTGTTTTTCAGCATACGGTACTGATGAACTTCATATAATTGAGGGAAGGATGAATGGAAAAATGTACTGACACATTCTTGGTAATGACGATTCAGGATGATGAAGATGAATTGAGGGAAGACATTTCAGCGAGACGAAGATCCCAAACACACAGCTGAGGAAACTCTCAACTGGTTTCAGAGAAAGAAAATAAAGCTGCTAGAATGTTCCAGCCAATCACCTGCCTCAAATCCCATTAAAGATCTACAGAAAGAACAAAAGATCAGAGTTTATAGAAGAGGCCACAGAACCTTCAAGATTTGACGAGTATTTGTGTAGAAGAATGGGTTAAAATCAACCCTGAGCAATGCGTGAAACCAGTTCCTCGAAGCCGTCATTACCAACAAAGGCACCGTGTTTAACACCCCGCCCCGCCCCCTCCCCCCCGTGTCATTGCTCATTATTACACAACTTCATTTATGGACATCTGTGGTGTGATTCCTTTCTATGTGTGGATTGTGTGATTTCTTACCAACATCTATTAATATCAATCGCACCTTTATTAATATATTTACTGAGAAACATGGTGACGTGTTAAATACTTATTTTACCCACTGTGTGTGTGTGT
>NC_139596.1:19996078-20024362 GCF_946808225.1 Silurus aristotelis | reverse complement strand
ATTTACATTGAGTACTCCTCCAAAGATATCCTTCTTCAGAGTAACCTAGTTATTTCATTTACACTCCTGATTAATTCAATGTTGAGGGCCTCACACAGGGGGCCCAATCTTCTCTTATTTTCCTGTTCCCTGGTTCTTTTGCTTAATTGTTCTCAGATTCTCCAATCATTCCTGCAGCATGATTCTTCTCCACAGTGACATACAGATGGCTTGTACCTTGTTCCTGGCTCTCAAGTCTCCTTGTTTCCTGTAACCTCCTTTTCGGCTCAGATAAAGGTGAAGGCTTTCATTTATTAATTAAGAACCCAAGAGTGCTTCAACTCACTGCATTTCTTTGGATTTGACATGTTCCTTCAGAAAATTACTGACTGATCACTGAGATTTTAGTTTTAGACATTCAGAGTTTTACCGTTTTAAATGGAATTAGTTTTGGTGACAGACGCTTCCAGGTACAACAGCACAGAAATAAAAAAGAAGAAAAAGAAGAAGAAGAAGATGAAGAAGAAAAAGAAGAAGAAGAAGATTTATACCCAGTGTCAGGATACAGAATTACAGATGTTATATACAGATATGTGGAAAAGGAATGTAGTGTGTAGGATCTGTGGCAGTGTGTCATAATAATAATAATCAATCAAATAAGAGTGTATAAAGTGTAGCTTACACAAGGTAACATACTGCACCTGAATGTGTTTACACGTATTAGGAGTTTAATTAACGGGGTGTGTGTGTGTGTGTGTGTGTGTGTGTGTGTGTGTGTGTGTGTGTGTGTGTGTTCTTGTACTGTAGCCCTGATGCTCGGTCTTCAGTAGGTCCACCCCTTGGTAGGGCAGAAGATCGTAGATGCTGGAAGCTGGTGTAGCAGATTTAGCAATAAAGGAAAATATCTATCAGTATTTTAAACAGTATAATTAATTAATTGAAATAATGTTACAATTATTTGGTCTGTTCGTCCACCGAACAGACAGTATCATCTTTTATGACATTTAATGAGTTATTAAGGAGGAGTTTTATTCTATAAATGTTAACGATGTGGTTCTTCTGCAGTTCCAGAGAGTTCTGTGGAGTTTTTTTTTTACACTTCTGGGATTAATGACTGAAGCAAACCTGAAAGCGCAGAGGAAACGTGATTAATCCACATGTTCACACCACAGCGTGAATAAACTGCTGGCTTTGACGTGATCCGAGTCTAATGGAGAGAAAGCGATGATTCGGATCATTCTGAGCGATTTTTAACTCTATGATGACAGAAATAATGAATACATTTCACCAGGTCATTAAACAAATAAACAGATTTCACCATAATATTAATGTCTCTCCTGATTTTCCTTTAAAGTCCCACATTCACTCCTGCGGAAAAAAAAAGTTTTAATAACAATATAAAGAACCTTCTGCTCATGTGGAGGTCATGAATATTCATGAGTCTGTGATGTTTTTAAAGATCAAAACCTCGCTATAAATCTGCATTCTTAATGAATTTATATTGTCTTTATATCCCACACACAAAAGTACACACATAAATACACACATATACATACATACATACATACATACATACATACATAGTTACACACATACACAGATCCATCCAATTATACGTACGTCCGTAGCCGGTCTGCTGCTGACCGCCGCTGCTACTCTAATCTGTGTTGTGTTCAAGGAACTGAATCCAAATAAATAAACTGTTACAGGTCTACAATGAAATGTCCATTAGTTCAACTTGTGTGTTCCCACCAATAGGCTAAGAACAGCCTCAGGGTGATCAAGACTAAGATCGTCTTGGAAAATTACGATGCCTTGTCCACCATAATACAACCTGACCCTAATATTCCATATTTGGAATTAAAATGTCTCTTCTCGTCATACAAAACAGATATATAACAGAATACTATTTAGGACAGAGAAAGAAATAACACAGCTCTCTTTTTCAGATGACTGCCTACACATTGGATGTAAAAAGGTTTCTGAAATATTGACCTAATTAATCTGTTCACTTTCCAAACAACTCTTCCTGCCCATGTTCTAAAACCTGAGAATCAGGAACTGAAACTTGGATGTCAATGTCAGTTTGAGTGTCAGTTGGAGCTTGTGTATGTGTTTCTGTGTCACAGTTAAGTATAACGTCGAGATGTTGAACTGGATTCAGCTTCACTCTGGAGAAGATTCTTCAACGGACTTTTGAACTCTAGATCTTTCAGATTCTTCATTCACCCATCTCATAGTTCTTTCCTGGGTCTGCTAGATTGAAATCTTCCACAAAGCATGCACTCCTGATGTTTCTTGTTCAACTCTCTGACTCTTCTACAGAGGGTAGTGGGCTTCCCTCCTCATCAGGTGACTCAACAGGTAGAAAACTAATATTCAACATTAGGTTTCTGTGCACTATCCTCATGTTATCAAGTCAAGTTAAGTGGCTTTAATTGTCAATGCTACTATACACAGTGGTCCTGTGAAGTAGCTTCCTGTGTTTGACTTGTTTGTATTTCTGTTGGCGTCTTCAAACAAACTTTACTATTTATCTATCCTTTTTTTTCTCCTTAAATAATCCTAAATTGTTTTTGTCTTCCTGACTTGTGCCTGTAGCCTTTTCACTTGACTAACCCTAGTGTTGACTACATTCATTGCCTCACACTTTATTTAAACTCTATTCGCTATTATAAGCACTATGCCGGTTGTGTGTCTGCCTTTGAGCACAGGTGAGCACTCGTTCGAGTTGCAAACAGTGGAGTTGGAGCTGGAGGCTTGTGTAGTATGAGTAGTGTAGTATGAGTAATGTAGTATGAGTAGTGTAGTATGATGCAGTGTAGTGTAGTGTAGTGTAGTGTAGAGCAATGTGGAGTAGTCTAGTGTAGTGTAGTGTAGAGTAACGTGGAGTAGTGTAGTGTAGTGTTGTGTAGTGTAGTGTGATGCAATGTAGTCTTATTTAGTGAAGTGTCATGTAGTGTAGTGTAATGTGGAGAAGTCTAGTGTAGTGTTGTGTAATGTAGTGTAATGTAGTGTAGTGTAGTCTAGAGTAATGTGGAGTAGTGTAGTGTAGTGTCATGAAGTGTAGTGTAGTGTAATGTGGAGTTGTCTAGTGTAGTGTAGTGTAGTGTAGTGTACATTTACATTTGCGGCATTTAGCAGATGTCCTTATACAAAACGATGTACAAAAGTGCTGTGAGTCTGTAGTAATGAATAAATCTACACTGTACACAAGATTACAAACTTGATATAAATATAGCTCTTGAATTCTACAAACTTGGAAAGTGCTAATTTAAGTGTTTCAGGAAGATGAAGGTCTTTAGTCGTCTCTTGAAGATAGTCAGGGACTCTGCTGTACGGACATCTAGGGAAGTTCATTCCATCACCTCGGTGCCAGAACAGAGAAGAGCCTTGAAGTGTACTTACCTCTCATTCTGAGAGAAGGTGGTACCAGTGGAGCAGTTCTGGAGGATCTCAGACAGCATGGTGCAGTGCGATATGTGATGAGGTCTCTGAGGTAAGATGGCGCTGGTCCATTTTTGGCCTTGTAGGCAAGCATCAGTGTTTTGAATCTGATACGTGCAGCTACTGGAAGCCAGTGAAGGAGCAGCAGTGGGGTGGTGTGGGAGAACTTGGGCTGATTGAACACAAGCCTTGCAGCTGGGTTTTGCAGTGGATGAATAGCGTTCCGGGGAAGACCTGCCAGCAGAGAGTTGCAGTAGTCTAGTCTTGAAATCACAAGAGACTGAACAAGCACCTGGGCAGCCTGTGTGGACAGAAATGGTCGAATCCTTCGGATGTTGTAGAGAACAAATCGACAAGCACAAGCCACATTAGCGACATGTGAGAAGAAGACAGTTCATTGTCCATAGTTACCCCAAGGTTACGAGCAGTGGCTGAAGGGGAGAGCAGAGAGTCATGAAGTCTTATTTGGAGATCTTGACCTGGAGATAAATGACCTGGGATGACCAGCAGTTCTGTTTTGCTGGGGTTGAGTTTTAGTTGGTGAGCACTCATCCATGAAGATATGTCTGTCAAGCATGCCGAGATCCGAGTGAAAGCCGTGGTATATGATGGAGGGAAAAAAAAGATTAGTTGAGTGTCATCTGTATAGCAGTGATAAGAAAACCCATGTCAGGCTATGACTTCACCAATGGAGTGGGTATAGAGGGAGAAAAGGAGGGTACAGAGTACCGAGCCTTGTGGGACACCAGTGGTGATTCTGCACGGGGCAGATGTGGATCCCCTCCATGTAGGAGGAGGATCCACCTACAGGATGTACCTGGTAGTAAGCAAACCATTCCCATGCTGTTCTGCGGATACCGAGGCTCTTGAGGGTTGGCAAAAGTGTCTTGTAGTTGACTGTGTCAAATGCTGCTGAAAGGTCCAGGAAGATAAGTACAGATGACAGCTTGGCTGACCGAGCAGCATACAGTTTCTCAGAAACAGCCAAAAGGGCTTTGAACCCAGACTGGTTGGGATCATGGAGGTTGTTCTGTGAGAGATAGACAGACAGTTGGTTGAAAACAGTGCATTCCAGAGATTTAGAAAGAAAGGAGAGAAGTGATACCGGTCTGTAGTTATTGATGTCTGATGGATCCAGAGCAGGTTTCTTCAAGATGGGAATGACTCTTGCTTGCTTGAAGGTAGTTGGTACATAGCCAGATGTTAATGATCTTCATTTCATTTCATTTCATTTTATTTATTTGACAGGGACAATGCAACATACATAGTGTCAAAGCAAGCTTGTCACTGAAATGCTACATAAAAAGTTTATAGCAAATGCTAATTTTCAACTCGTGTCCCTGGTTGGGCTCTAAACACAGTACAATTTACATACTAAAGTACTTCAATTTAAACAAATAACATGATATAGACAATTCCCGTCCCTAGTCATACACAATAAAATTTACCCATGAGATTTACCCATAAAGTTTACATACACACATATATCATATACAACTCTTACCTACTAGTTAAAAATGAGTGCACCTTTGGTTTGTCTTTAACCAGTTTTTTAGCCTGGAAGTAAACACATTAAAGTCAAGTATAGTCTTAATGTCAGATGGTAATGAGTTCCAGAGTTTGGAGCTCTTCACAGAGAAGGTAGTTTGACCAGAACTGGTCCTACAGTATGGGATTTTACTCGATTTGACTCGAATGCTGCTCTGTCTCACAATAAATGAACTTAATGGCTCAGGTACTAAATGAGTAATGCACTTATAAATTAATTTAAGAAAGCAAAAATTGCTAAAACTCTCAAAATTCATTAAATTATATTTCTTAAAAATGGTACAGTGATGGTGTCAAATTGTTTTTTTGTCCATAATTTTTATTGCTCTGTTGTATACAGAACGTATGCATTTGGTTGCAGTAGGAGTGGCTTGAGCCCATGCTGTCATGCAGTACGATATATGAGAAAAGATCATAGCATGCATGTACAGCAGGGCCGCCTGGTGCGGTATAAAACTTCTAATTAATTTAAAACAATTAAGATTACTTTGTATTGTTTTTAAAATGTTCTTTATGTGCTTATCAAATTTTAGTTGAGGATCTAAAACCAATCCTAGATATTTGAATTCTGTAACTGGATTAATTTCTGTATTTTGTATATTAATATTAAATCTTAGTTTTAAATCGAGTTTTTTAATGGAAAAGCACATAGAAACTGTTTTTGTGAGATTTAAAACTAGTTGATTTTGGATGAGCCATTGTTGGATGTCAAACATACTAGTAGACAATACAGCTGCAACCCGCTCAGGTGACTTAGCAGGGGTGCATAAATAACTGCATCATCCGCATAAAGCTGACATCTGGCATCAGAGCAGTGCAGGGGCAAGTCATTTATAAAAAAGACTAAACAGCATGGGGCCAAGTATAGTAACCTGTGGAATGCCCATTTTTATGTTTGAGAGTGTGGATATGTTTTGATCAACTTTAACACACTGTACTCTAGACTGGAGGTAAGATGTAAACCACAACACTGCCTCATTTGAAAAATGTAAATTTAACATTTTAGATAAAAGCAAACTATGATTGACCATATCAAATGCCTTTTTAAGGTCAATAAATACAGCCCCCACCACATTACCCTTGTCCAGGGACCTGTTGATGATTGTGGAGATAAAGGGCAGGAGATCTTGTGTGATGGTCTGAAGCATAGTGATTGGACCCAGGGGACAGGTGGTGGGATTGCAAGATTGGATGACTTGCAGTATCTCATCATCTGTAGAGTGTTAGTAGTCTAGTGTAGAGTAATGTGGAGTAGAGTAGTGTTGTGTTGTGTTGTGTTGTGTAGTGTAGTGTAGTGTAGAGTAATGTGGAGTTATCTCGCGTCCTTTGTTCTTCCACAGGATCTCTCTCAGCCGGTACCGGCATCTGGAAGGTACCGGCATCTGCAAGGGGAACGAGCCAGTGTCAGAAACAAGTTGAGGGCTGTCACACACCATGCTTCCCTACCTAGTATCCTGTTAGCCAATGTTCAGTCTCTGGAAAACAAGCTTGACGACCTCAGGGCAAGGGTCAAGTTCCAGAGGGACATTCGGGACTGCAACCTTCTCTGCTTCAATGAGACATGGCTGAACCCAGCAGTACCAAACCATGAAATCCAGCCGGCTAAGATTTTCATGGACAGAACACTGGAATGGGGGAAGTCAAGGGGAGGTGGAGTGTGTCTGATGGTGAACAACAACTGGTGCAACAGCGCAAGCATTGTTTCCCTTTCACACTCCTGCACACCAAATCTGGAACTACTGACCATCAAATCTCGCCCTTACTATTTACCTCGGGAACTCAGCATGGACATGGTCAGTGCCATTTATATTCCACATCAAGCGGACATGACGCAGACTGGTACATGTTCAGGCGCAGCTCTGATGACGTCAGAATGTTTACAGAAGCGTTTGTGGGATTCATCGGGGAACTAGCAAATGAAACAGTACAGAAAAAAACCATCAGAACTTTTCCCAACCAGAAGTTGTGGGTGGATAAAACCATCCGCGATGCTTTGAGATCCGGCTCCACTGCCTACGACATAGGGCTTGCCACTGGGGACATGGACAAGTACAAGGCTGCATCTTACAGTGTGCACAGAGTGGTGAAGGAAGCAAAGCGGCGCTACGGGAGGAAACTAGAGTCACAGTTCCAACATGGTGGCTCTCGGAGCCTGTGGTAGGGACTAAGAAACATCACAAACTATAAAACACAATCTTCCAGAACGGGGAATGCGGATGCTTCTCTGGCAGACAAGCTAAACACCTTTTTTACGCTCACTTCGAGGCTGCAGCTATCCACACTAGCGGCGCTATCAGCACAAGCAGCATGCATGCTGAGAGAGCCAGAGAGGTAAACACATTCACCATCTCGGAGCATGACGTGAGGAGGTCATTCAGAAGAGTGAGTACCAGGAAGGCAGCAGGACCAGATGTTATCACAGGTCAGGTTCTGAAAGCCTGTGCTGACCAACTAGCACCAGTGTTCACTGAGATATTCAACCTCTTCCTGAAAAAGTCTGTTGTCCCCTCATGCTTCAAACAGTCCACCATTGTTTCTGTCCTGAAGAAACCCCAGCCCGCCTGCCTCAACGACCACCGCTCTGTAGCCTTGACCTTAGTACTGTTGAAGTGCTTTGAAAGACTGGTCAGAGACTTCATCACTGCATCACTACCAGACACACTGGACCCTCTACAGTTAACATACCACCAGAACCATTCTACGGGGGACGCCATTGCTCATCTACTGCACACAACTATGAGCCACCTGCAGGACTACAGAAAAGGGAATTATACAAACATGCTGTTTGTGTTCTACAGTTCAACGTTCAACAGAACATTGAACTTTGCAAGATGGCGCCGGTTAGGTCGGCTGCCTCACGACTGTTCCGGCTCCAGATGCTGTTTGTGGACTACAGTTCAGCTTTTAACACCATAATTCCCTCCACACTGACCTCTAAGTTGGAGGTCCTGGGACTCAGCCTGCCGCTGTGTCAATGGAGCTCTAACTTCCTGACAGACAGACCACAAGCAGTACGGGTGGGCAAACACACCTCATCCACCCTCACCCTCAGCACTGGAGCTCCCCAGGGTTGTGTTCTGAGCCTCCTGCTGTACTCACTGTACACATACGTCTGTGTGGCCACTTCCAACTCCACCACCATCATCAAGTTTGCTGACGACACTGTTGTGGTGGGCCTGATCTCCAACAAGGACGAGATGGCCTACCTACAGTTGGTTAAAAACCTGGCGAGATGGTGCCAGGAGAACAACCTTCTCCTGAACGTCAGCAAGACTTTTTACACTTGTACCATTGAGAGCGTTCTGATGGGTAGTATCACTTCCTGGTTTGGGAACAGCACCATGCAGGAAGATTATGAAGGACCTCAGCCATCCCAACAATGGACTCTTTTCTTTGTTGCGTTCAGGGAAACGCTTCTGCTCCCTAAAAGCAAACACGGAAAGAATGAGGAGGAGCTTCTTCCCGCAGGCCATTCGGAGTTTAAACCAGGAAACACCCAGGATCTAAAAGCTGGATCTAAAAGCTGGTCACTCTCTCTATCATAACACTTCTGCAAATATTTTTCTTTTCTTTTCGCATTACAACACTTTAAACTCTGGACAGTCACTTTAACTGTGGATTGCCACAGCACAGTGCACATTATACCACACCACACTGCACACGTTCACTTTATACCACACTGCACACGTTCACTTTAAGGACAATCACATCAACCACCTTAAGTGATTACTGTTTACTGTTTACTGTACATTAGCATACCTTGTATCCATAAACATGCCCTGTATATAATATTTTGAGATATATATATATATATATATATATATATATATATATATATATATATATATATATATATATATAATATCTTTATATATTTTATATTTTACATAGTTTATTGTCTTTATTTATCTGCCTTCTTTTTTCTTTGTTTTATTTTTTCCCCCCATCCTATTCACTCATGCCAGACAGTCATACAAAACATTTCACTGCATGTCGTACCCTGTATGTATGTGTTTGTTCCAAATAAAATTTTATTTTATTTATTTTTATTTTTTATTTGAACACTATAATTCCCTCCACGCTCAACTCTAAGTTGGAGGTCCTGGGACTCTGCCGCTGTGTCAATGATCTCCAACTTCTTGACAGACAAACGACAAGCCGTACGGGTGGGCAAACACACCTCATCCACCCACTGTACACATATGACTGTGTGGCCACTTCACCACCATCTCCACCATCATCAAGTTTGCTGTCAATACTGTTGTGGTGGGCCTGATCTCTAACAATGACGAGACGGCCTTCCTACGGGTAATTAAAAACCTGGAGAGATGGTGCCAGGAGAACAATCTTCTCCTGAACGTCAGCAAGTCTAAAGAGTTGATAGTGGACAAACATTAACGGGACCCCAGTGGAGAGAGTGGACAGTTTCCGGTACCTAGGTGTTCACATCACACAGGACCTGTCAGGTCCCGGAAGCATCTGTACCATCTGAGATGCTTAAGGGATTTAAACCTCCCGGCCAGTTGAACGTACCATCCGCACCGAGCTTCCTAACCTGCAGGACATCTACAGGACGCGGTGCTGGACCAGAGCCAGGAAGATTGTGAAGGACCTCAGCCATCCCAGTAATTGACTATTTTCTTTGTTGTGTTTAGGGAAGTGCTTCGGCTCCTTGAAAGCAAATACAGAGAGAATGAGGAAGAGCTTCTTCCCACAGGCCATTCGGAGTTTAGACCAGGAAACACCTAGGATCTAGTTCTGGACCTCTCTCTCCATCTTCACTTAACTTTTTTTGCACTATTATATGACACTCTGGCCTATCACTTTAACTCTGAACTGCACAGTGTCACTTTATACCACTGCACATGGACACTTTAAGGACAATCACACTAAATCACTTTAATTTGTACTGTCAATATCTGCCATACGCATCTATTCCCTTCTAGATTCATGTATATACATATATTTTCTATAGTTTATACTTTTATTATTTATCTACTAATCTACTTTTATCCTTATATTCTATTCCTTTTTTCATGCTTAAATGTTGGACAGTCATATAAAGCATTTTACTGCATGTCGTACTCTGTATGTATGTGTGTGATAAAATATGTAGTGTAGAGTAATGTAGTGTAGTCTAGTGTAGTGTAGTGTAGTGTAGAGTAATGTGGAGTTGTGTAGTGTAGTGTAGTACAGTGTAGTGTAGTGTAGTGTAGTGTAGTGTAGAGTAATGTGGAGTTGTGTAGTGTAGTGCAGTGTAGTGTAGTGTAGTGTAGTGTAGAGTAATGTGGAGTTGTGTAGTGTAGTGTAGTACAGTGTAGTGTAGTGTAGAGTAATGTGGAGTTGTGTAGTGTAGTACAGTTTAGTGTAGTGTAGTGTAGTGTAGAGTAATGTGGAGTTGTGTAGTGTAGTGCAGTGTAGTGTAGTGTAGTGTAGAGTAATGTGGAGTTGTGTAGTGTAGTGTAGTGTAGTGTAGAGTAATGTGGAGTTGTGTAGTGTAGTGCAGTGTAGTGTAGTGTAGAGTAATGTGGAGTTGTGTAGTGTAGTGTAGTGTAGTGTAGAGTAATGTGGAGTTGTGTAGTGTAGTGTAGTGTAGTGTAGAGTAATGTGGAGTTGGGTAGTGTAGTGTGGAGTAATGTGGAGTTGTCTGGTGTTGGGTAGTGTAGTGTAGTGTAGAATAGTGTAGTGTAGTGTAATGTGGGGTAGTGTAGTGTAGTGTAGAGTAGTGTAGTGTAATGTGCAGTAGTGTAGTGTAATGTGGAGTAGTGTAGTGTAATGTGGGGTAGTGTAGTGTAGAGTAGTGTAGTGTAATGTGGAGTAGTGTAGTGTAATGTGGAGTAGTGTAGTGTAGTGTAGAGTAGTGTAGTGTAATGTGGGGTAGTGTAGTGTAGAGTAGTGTAGTGTAATGTGGAGTAGTGTAGTGTAATGTGGAGTAGTGTAGTGTAGTGTAGTGTGGAGTAGTGTAGTGTAATGTGGAGTAGTGTAGTGTAATGTGCAGTAGTGTAGTGTAATGTGGAGTAGTGTAGTGTAATGTGAAGTAGTGTAGTGTAGTGTGGAGTAGTGTAGTGTAATGTGGAGTAGTGTAGTGTAATGTGGAGTAGTGTAGTGTAGTGTAGAGTAGTGTAGTGTAATGTGGAGTAGTGTAGTGTAGTGTAGAGTAGTGTAGTGTAATGTGGAGTAGTGTAGTGTAGTGTAGTGTAGAGTAGTGTAGTGTAATGTGGAGTAGTGTAGTGTAATGTGGAGTAGTGTAGTGTAGTGTAGTGTAGTGTAGTGTAATGTGGAGTAGTGTAGTGTAGTGTAGAGTAGTGTAGTGTAGTGTGGAGTAGTGTAGTGTAATGTGGAGTAGTGTAGTGTAATGTGGAGTAGTGTAGTGTAATGTGGAGTAGTGTAGTGTAGTGTAATGTGGAGTAGTGTAGTGTAATGTGGAGTAGTGTAGTGTAGTGTAGAGTAGTGTAGTGTAGTGTGGAGTAGTGTAGTGTAATGTGGAGTAGTGTAGTGTAATGTGGAGTAGTGTAGTGTAGTGTAAAGTAGTGTAGTGTAATGTGGAGTAGTGTAGTGTAATGTGGAGTAGTGTAGTGTAATGTGGAGTAGTGTAGTGTAGTGTAGTGTAATGTGGAGTAGTGTAGTGTAATGTGGAGTAGTGTAGTGTAGTGTGGAGTAGTGTAGTGTAGTGTGGAGTAGTGTAGTGTAATGTGGAGTAGTGTAGTGTAGTGTAAAGTAGTGTAGTGTAATGTGGAGTAGTCTAGTGTAATGTGGAGTAGTGTAGTGTAATGTGGAGTAGTGTAGTGTAGTGTGGTGTAGTGTAGTGTAGTGTGGAGTAGTGTAGTGTAATGTGGAGTAGTGTAGTGTAATGTGGAGTAGTGTAGTGTAGTGTAAAGTAGTGTAGTGTAGTGTAAAGTAGTGTAGTGTAATGTGGAGTAGTGTAGTGTAATGTGGAGTAGTGTAGTGTAAAGTAGTGTAGTGTAATGTGGAGTAGTGTAGTGTAATGTGGAGTAGTGTAGTGTAGTGTGGAGTAGTGTAGTGTAGTGTGGAGTAGTGTAGTGTAATGTGGAGTAGTGTAGTGTAATGTGGAGTAGTGTAGTGTAATGTGGAGTAGTGTAGTGTAGTGTGGAATAGTGTAGTGTAATGTGGAGTAGTGTAGTGTAGTGTAAAGTAGTGTAGTGTAATGTGGAGTAGTGTAGTGTAGTGTGGAGTAGTGTAGTGTAGTGTGGAGTAGTGTAGTGTAATGTGGAGTAGTGTAGTGTAGTGTAGTGTAATGTGGAGTAGTGTAGTGTAATGTGGAGTAGTGTAGTGTAGTGTAGAGTAGTGTAGTGTAGTGTGGAGTAGTGTAGTGTAATGTGGAGTAGTGTAGTGTAATGTGGAGTAGTGTAGTGTAATGTGGAGTAGTGTAGAGTAATGTGGAGTAGTGTAGTGTAATGTGGAGTAGTGTAGTGTAGTGTAGTGTAGTGTAGTGTAATGTGGAGTAGTGTAGTGTAATGTGGAGTAGTGTAGTGTAGTGTGGAGTAGTGTAGTGTAGTGTGGAGTAGTGTAGTGTAATGTGGAGTAGTGTAGTGTAGTGTAAAGTAGTGTAGTGTAATGTGGAGTAGTCTAGTGTAATGTGGAGTAGCGTAGTGTAATGTGGAGTAGTGTAGTGTAATGTGGAGTAGCGTAGTGTAGTGTGGAGTAGTGTAGTGTAGTGTGGAGTAGTGTAGTGTAATGTGGAGTAGTGTAGTGTAGTGTAATGTGGAGTAGTGTAGTGTAATGTGGAGTAGTGTAGTGTAATGTGGAGTAGTGTAGTGTAGTGTGGAGTAGTGTAGTGTAATGTGGAGTAGTGTAGTGTAATGTGGAGTAGTGTAGTGTAGTGTAAAGTAGTGTAGTGTAATGTGGAGTAGTGTAGTGTAATGTGGAGTAGTGTAGTGTAATGTGGAGTAGTGTAGTGTAGTGTGGAGTAGTGTAGTGTAATGTGGAGTAGTGTAGTGTAATGTGGAGTAGTGTAGTGTAGTGTGGAGTAGTGTAGTGTAATGTGGAGTAGTGTAGTGTAGTGTGGAGTAGTGTAGTGTAATGTGGAGTAGTGTAGTGTAATGTGGAGTAGTGTAGTGTAGTGTGGAGTAGTGTAGTGTAGTGTGGAGTAGTGTAGTGTAGTGTGGAGTAGTGTAGTGTAATGTGGAGTAGTGTAGTGTAATGTGGAGTAGTGTAGTGTAGTGTGGAGTAGTGTAGTGTAGTGTGGAGTAGTGTAGTGTAATGTGGAGTAGTGTAGTGTAGTGTAAAGTAGTGTAGTGTAATGTGGAGTAGTGTAGTGTAATGTGGAGTAGTGTAGTGTAATGTGGAGTAGTGTAGTGTAATGTGGAGTAGTGTAGTGTAATGTGGTGTAGTGTAATGTGGAGTAGTGTAGTGTAGTGTAGTGTGGAGTAGTGTAGTGTAATGTGGAGTAGTGTAGTGTAATGTGGAGTAGTGTAGTGTAGAGTAGTGTAGTGTAATGTGGAGTAGTGTAGTGTAATGTGGAGTAGTGTAGTGTAATGTGGAGTAGTGTAGTGTAATGTGGAGTAGTGTAGTGTAGTGTGGAGTAGTGTAGTGTAATGTGGAGTAGTGTAGTGTAATGTGGAGTAGTGTAGTGTAGTGTGGAGTAGTGTAGTGTAATGTGGAGTAGTGTAGTGTAATGTGGAGTAGTGTAGTGTAGTGTGGAGTAGTGTAGTGTAATGTGGAGTAGTGTAGTGTAATGTGGAGTAGTGTAGTGTAGTGTAAAGTAGTGTAGTGTAATGTGGAGTAGTGTAGTGTAATGTGGAGTAGTGTAGTGTAGTGTGGAGTAGTGTAGTGTAATGTGGAGTAGTGTAGTGTAATGTGGAGTAGTGTAGTGTAGTGTGGAGTAGTGTAGTGTAATGTGGAGTAGTGTAGTGTAGTGTGGAGTAGTGTAGTGTAGTGTGGAGTAGTGTAGTGTAATGTGGAGTAGTGTAGTGTAGTGTGGAGTAGTGTAGTGTAGTGTGGAGTAGTGTAGTGTAATGTGGAGTAGTGTAGTGTAATGTGGAGTAGTGTAGTGTAGTGTGGAGTAGTGTAGTGTAGTGTGGAGTAGTGTAGTGTAATGTGGAGTAGTGTAGTGTAGTGTAAAGTAGTGTAGTGTAATGTGGAGTAGTGTAGTGTAATGTGGAGTAGTGTAGTGTAATGTGGAGTAGTGTAGTGTAATGTGGTGTAGTGTAGTGTAATGTGGAGTAGTGTAGTGTAGTGTGGAGTAGTGTAGTGTAATGTGGAGTAGTGTAGTGTAATGTGGAGTAGTGTAGTGTAGAGTAGTGTAGTGTAATGTGGAGTAGTGTAGTGTAATGTGGAGTAGTGTAGTGTAGTGTGGAGTAGTGTAGTGTAGAGTAGTGTAGTGTAATGTGGTGTAGTGTAGTGTAATGTGGAGTAGTGTAGTGTAGAGTAGTGTAGTGTAATGTGGAGTAGTGTAGTGTAATGTGGAGTAGTGTAGTGTAGTGTGGAGTAGTGTAGTGTAGAGTAGTGTAGTGTAATGTGGTGTAGTGTAGTGTAATGTGGAGTAGTGTAGTGTAGAGTAGTGTAGTGTAATGTGGTGTAGTGTAGTGTAATGTGGAGTAGTGTAGTGTAGAGTAGTGTAGTGTAATGTGGAGTAGTGTAGTGTAGAGTAGTGTAGTGTAATGTGGTGTAGTGTAGTGTAATGTGGAGTAGTGTAGTGTAGAGTAGTGTAGTGTAATGTGGAGTAGTG
The DNA here is from genome assembly GCF_946808225.1 of Silurus aristotelis. Classification (NCBI taxonomy): domain Eukaryota; kingdom Metazoa; phylum Chordata; class Actinopteri; order Siluriformes; family Siluridae; genus Silurus; species Silurus aristotelis. Next base: position 20,009,700 of record NC_139596.1, on the reverse strand, counting down.
TAGTGTAATGTGGAGTAGTGTAGTGTAGAGTAGTGTAGTGTAATGTGGAGTAGTGTAGTGTAATGTGGAGTAGTGTAGTGTAGAGTAGTGTAGTGTAATGTGGAGTAGTGTAGTGTAATGTGGAGTAGTGTAGTGTAGAGTAGTGTAGTGTAATGTGGAGTAGTGTAGTGTAGTGTGGAGTAGTGTAGTGTAGAGTAGTGTAGTGTAATGTGGTGTAGTGTAGTGTAATGTGGAGTAGTGTAGTGTAGAGTAGTGTAGTGTAATGTGGTGTAGTGTAGTGTAATGTGGAGTAGTGTAGTGTAGAGTAGTGTAGTGTAATGTGGTGTAGTGTAGTGTAATGTGGAGTAGTGTAGTGTAGAGTAGTGTAGTGTAATGTGGAGTAGTGTAGTGTAATGTGGAGTAGTGTAGTGTAGAGTAGTGTAGTGTAATGTGGAGTAGTGTAGTGTAATGTGGAGTAGTGTAGTGTAGAGTAGTGTAGTGTAATGTGGAGTAGTGTAGTGTAATGTGGAGTAGTGTAGTGTAATGTGGAGTAGTGTAGTGTAGTGTAATGTGGAGTAGTGTAGTGTAATGTGGAGTAGTGTAGTGTAGAGTAGTGTAGTGTAATGTGGAGTAGTGTAGTGTAGAGTAGTGTAGTGTAATGTGGAGTAGTGTAGTGTAGAGTAGTGTAGTGTAATGTGGAGTAGTGTAGTGTAATGTGGAGTAGTGTAGTGTAATGTGGAGTAGTGTAGTGTAGTGTAGTGTAATGTGGAGTAGTGTAGTGTAGTGTAATGTGGAGTAGTGTAGTGTAATGTAGTGTAGTGTAGTGTAATGTGGAGTAGTGTAGTGTAATGTGGAGTAGTGTAGTGTAATGTGGAGTAGTGTAGTGTAGTGTAATGTGGAGTAGTGTAGTGTAATGTAGTGTAGTGTAGTGTAATGTGGAGTAGTGTAGTGTAATGTGGAGTAGTGTAGTGTAATGTGGAGTAGTGTAGTGTAGTGTAATGTGGAGTAGTGTAGTGTAATGTGGAGTAGTGTAGTGTAATGTGGAGTAGTGTAGTGTAGTGTAGTGTAGTGTAGTGTAATGTGGAGTAGTGTAGTGTAATGTGGAGTAGTGTAGTGTAATGTAGTGTAGTGTAGTGTAATGTGGAGTAGTGTAGTGTAATGTGGAGTAGTGTAGTGTAATGTAGTGTAGTGTAGTGTAATGTGGAGTAGTGTAGTGTAATGTGGAGTAGTGTAGTGTAATGTGGAGTAGTGTAGTGTAATGTGGAGTAGTGTAGTGTAATGTGGAGTAGTGTAGTGTAGTGTAGTGTACAAACCCGATTCCAAAAAAGTTGGGTCACTGTACAAATTGTGAATAAAAAAGGAATGCAATAATTTACAAATCTCATAAACTTATATTTTATTCACAATAGAATATAGATAAAATATCAAATGTTGAAAGTGAGACCCTAACCCTAACCCTAACCCTAACCCTAAAATGTCATCCCAAATATTGTCTCATTTTGGATTTCATGAGAGCTACACATTCCATAAAAGTTGAGACAGGTTGCAATAAGAGGCCGGAAAAGTTAAATTTTCATATAAGGAACAGCTGGAGGACCAATTTGCAACTTATTAGGTCAATTGGCAACATGATTGGGTATAAAAAGTGCCTCTCAGAGTGGCAGTGTCTCTCAGATGGGCAGAGGATCACCAATTTTTACAATGCCGTGGTGAGAAATAGTGGAGCAACATCAGAAAGGAGTTTCTCAGAGAAAAACTGCAAAGAGTTTGAAGTTCTCATCATCTCCAGTGCATCATATCATCCAAAGATTCAGAGAATCTGGAACAATCTCTGTGCGTAAGAGTGAAGGCCAGAAAACCATACTGGATGCCTGTGATCTTCGGGCCCTTAGACGCCACTGCATCACATACAGGAATGCTACTGTAATGGAAATCACAACATGGGCTCAGGAATACTTCCAGAAAACACTGTCGTGAACACAATCCACCGTGCCATTCGCCGTGGCCGGCTAAAACTCTATAGGTCAAAAAAATAAGCCATATCTAAACATGATCCAGAAGCTCAGGCGTTTTCTCAGGGCCAAGGCTCATTTAAAATGCACTGTGGCAAAGTGGAAAACTGTTCTGTGGAAAACTGGGAAGCCATGTCATCCGGACTAAAGAGGACAAGGACAACCCAAGTTGTTCTCAGTGCTCAGTTCAGAAGCCTGCATCTCTGATGGTATGGGGTTGCATGAGTGCGTGTGGCATGGGCAGCTTACACATCTGGAAAAACATATATTTTTCCCTTAAAATGATTTATTTTCTCAGTTTAAACATTTGATATGTCATCTATGTTGTGTTCTGAATAAAATATTGAAATTTGAAACTTTCACATCATCGCATTCTGTTTTTATTCACAATTTTTCACAGTGTCCCAACTTTTTTGGAATCAGGTTTGTATTATGGTGTAGTATAGTGTTGTGTGGTGTATTGTAGAGTATTATAGTGTAGTCCAGTATACTGTGGTGTAGTATAGTGAAGTGTAATGTAATTTAATTCATTCAATTATTTTTATTGCACTTTTAATAATGAACATTGTCTCAGAGCAGCTTTACACAGATAATGTGGTGATAAAAATGAATAAGTTCTTTATAAGTGTAAGTTTGTCCCTGATGAACAAGTCGGTGGAGACTGTGGTGAAGGAAAAACTCCCTGAGATGCAGAAGGAAGAAACCTTGAGAGGAACCAGACTCAAGAGGGAACCTCATCCTCATCTGGGTTCCACAGAATGTCCATTTATTACAGATAAACGATGTTGAGGTGCAGTGATGGAGATCAGAGCAAACTGCTGACATTAACTACATTCCAAATCCAAATCCATCCTTAAAGCTCCTGTTCTTACTCTGTAATTTCATGGATCTCCAGGGAGTTGATGAGAAACATCCCCAGCTGCACAAAGTCGCCTCCAATCGAACAGAACACCATCCATAGGCAGACCAGGACGAAGTGGGAAGAGCCGAGGAGAGGAGATGAACAGTGGTCACTGGAACTTTAGGAGCATGTTTAACAAGAGAGAGAGAGAGAGAGAGAGAGAGAGAGAGAGAGAGAGAGAGAGAGAGAGAGAGAGAGAGAAATAGATAAAAGAGGGGAAGAGAAGGATATGGATTATTATGTGTCCTTATTGTTGTATAAAAGTTAATGTCACTGTGCAGTTTGGACTCTGCTAAGACTCGCTATAGCAGCAGAGGTAAAAGGGAGAAGAAGAAGGAAACACAGACATGAGTGGTCTTGTGCATCGACAGCATCCAAATATCCCAGTTCACCAAACACTCCATATCCATGATCCCTCCAGATCTGCTCCTTTACCTCACAAACACCTACTGACTAAAGACTCCACTAAATAAATATGTGTTCAGCCTCGACTTGAACACTGAGACTGTGTCTGAGTCCCGAACACTGATTGGAAGGTTGTTCCATAACTGTGGGGTTTATAAGAGAAACATCTGCCCCCTGCTGAAGTCTTTATTATTTGAGGAACCAACAGATAGCCTGCACCTTTTGATCTAAGTAGGCATGGAGGATCATCCTGGTACAGAAGTTCACTCAGATACTGCGGCGTGAGAGCGTTAAGTGCTTTATACGTCAGTAGTAGTATTTTATAATCAGTGTGAGATGGAATTGGGAGCAGTGTAGATGATTAAAACAGGGCTGATGTGATCATATTTTCTAGATCTAGTGAGGACTCTTGCTGCTGCATTCTGAACGTCATGACACCTGCCTATAGAGTGTAGACTGAAGCCCGAGATTTCTCCTCTTTAACTGTTTTTTTTTTCTGTTGTTGTTCTATTGTGTGGTCTAATTTGTTCTGTAACACTATGTGGGAGAGCGTGTCAGTGGGGAAGGAGGAACGCCACAACAGGTCAGGTGTAAAGGCTATTCAGGTGTCTTTATTTAGATTTTACAGAGGGTTGTCTGCACTGTGCTCACGCCGCACGTCTCTGGCACCCGTACGCAAAACATTCACACACACACTCCCTCCTCCTTAAATGCCTCCTTTGATCACAGCAACAGAAAACACATGAGGTTAGATAGGCTTCAGGTGAGGCAATTCCCTGCCTATCTTCTCCCGGCCCTGCCCTCCATTCACAAACCGGCACTCGGCCCCGCCCCCGCTGCCACACACTATATTCTACCAGTCATGTTTGATTTTTTTTATGCGAAAGTTGTTCCAAAACATTAACATACAATACACCCCCCAAAGCACTGTGACGTAAACAAAAGAATAACCATCTAAATTACAACACTATTGTTTGGTTGAAGTTAAAATGCTTTATGGCATGTTGTTCAATGGAGCCTCATCTTTCCTAATAAACCGGGATTAGCAGCAGTGGAAGTGTTTTAAGTCTTTTTTTAAAGAATAATATAAGTACTAGATTTTTTATGCATGTTGTTTGTGTGTACTGCTTACACATATTTAGCAAATACATTCATTATATGTTTTTCATCGCTGCTTGAATCTAAGAGCGTTAGAATGATTTTTAGTTTGTCATTTTACTCTTGTCCCTTTTCATTTATTCTATTGTTAAATATCAACACCTGAGAACAATGTGATATTGTTTACATTGGCACGACACTGAAGGCTAATAAATTAAAATGATATTTTATTTTATTGAGATGCACCTGTATATTTACAATAAAGTACATGTCGGATCTCTTTCTTTTTAAATCTATTTGTCTTTTTTTCATTCATCTGTTCATTTTTTTTTCTGTGAAGTAAATTCGATCACTCACAGCTTTTTTCTACTTTTCTAGTTTTCGGGGTCTCAGGAGACTCGACATCAATTTCAGTGGAGGTGAACGTGTGCAGCGTGAGCGTGTTTGCCTTCAGAGGACGAAGTGCTCATGACAGAGGTCACGGATCCAAGCCAAGACTCGAGCGCTGCTGTTTGAGTTCAACAGAATTTTGATCTGCTGCTAGATCTGAACAACCCGAGAGAACAGGAACACTGTTGACATTCACACACTTCTTATACACTTAGATTTATGTTTTTTTTTTGTTTGTTTTTTTACATCATTTGTATGTATGTGTTTGTGTGTGTGAGAGAGAGATTTATATAATTAAGATGAACATGTTTATTAATATATGTGTGAATATTTTAGCAGGCTTTAGTAGTTTATTTACATAGTGAAGGTCATAGGTCATATAGATTCTCCACATGTCTGGGTGAAGTGGCCGAGGCGTCTAGACAGAAATACTTTCTCACATAAAACATCCAATTTAATTTTATCACCTTAAACTATTTGGCAAAATTTCATGGTCTGATGATTCCAATTTAAACAGGTAAAATGATTGTGTTCACTGTAACATCAGCAGCAAAAAAGCATTCCACCTGACCACACCTCACCTGACCACACCTCACCTGACCACACCTCACCTGACCACACCTCACCTGACCACACCAAACTATTAAATTCAATTAATCTTTATTTTTATTTCACTTTTAACAATGAACATTGTCTCAGAGCAGCTTAACACAGATAATGTGGTGTTAAAAATGAATAAGTTCTTTATAAGTGTAAGTTTGTCCCTGATGAACAAGTCAGTGGAGACTGTGGTGAAGGAAAAACTCCCTGAGATGCAGAAGGAAGAAACCTTGAGAGGAACCAGACTCAGGAGGGAACCTCATCCTCATCTGGGTGCCACAGAATGTCCATTTATTACAGATAAACGATGTTGAGGTGCAGTGATGGAGATCAGAAGCAAAGTCAAGTCAAGTCAAGTTTATTTGTATTGCGCTTTTCACAACAGACATTGTCTCAAAGCAACTTTACAGAAATTAACAGTGAAGGTGAATAGTGTGCATTTATCCCTGATGAGCAGCCGTGGCGACTGTGGCAATGAAAAAACTCCCTTAGATGTTATGAGGAAGAAACCTTGAGAGGAACCAGACTCAAAAGCAGAACCTCATCCTCATGTGGGTGACATCAAGAGTGTGATTATAGTCTTTAAACACTACAGAACACTGGAGAGTGAGAACTAACATGAGCACTGGAGTGTGTGATTATGACTGATGATCTTTCTACAGTCTTTTACAGTCTTTATGGTTATAAAACTAGGAGCTACTGAGCAACTCATAAAATAGCTCAACATCTGAGATCCTCACAGATCCAACACCAGCTTCTCCATGCCAGAGCCCTTAAACACTCCAGGAGGTCCAGTGTCCAAACTCCACACATGTAGTGGGATCCAATTGGCACTGGTACGTCTCTAGATGGTTCAGGATGTTTGCAAGTTCGGCATTTACTTCTTTAAAGGTTCATAATCTTCATGAGGTGGGACGTGACTGGAGCTGGAGCAACCTCAGGATGCCTCGGGATGGGGAGAGAAAGAGAAGCAGTGGAGAGGAATTAGCGTAGCTGCTGTTCATGATATTAACAGCACAAGTTGATAATGTGATGTGATCAGATGTTCTGGAGCACAAGGTTATGATGTGATGTGTGTTATGTGTAGAACTCGCTAAAAACATACGTCTTTAATCTGCACTTAAACTGGGAGAGTGTATCTGAACCCCGAACACTGTCAGGAAGACTATTCCAGAGTTTAGGAGCTAAATGTGAAAATGTTCTACCACCTTAAGTGGACTTTGCTATTCTAGGAACTACAAGTTTTGAGATCTCAGGGTGCGTGAGGGATTGTAACGGATTGTGTTAAAAGACTGGATAGAACCATTTAGTGTTTTATAAGTAAGAAGTAGTAGTTTGAACTCGATTCGAAACTCGACAGGTAGCCAGTGTAGGGATGAGAAGATTGGGGTTATATGGATCATATTTTCTCGACCTTGTGAGAACTCTGACTGCTGCATTCTGAACTAACTGAAGCTTGTTTATTAATGATGCAGGACATCCAACTAGTAATGCATTACAGTAGTCTATTCTGGAGGTCATAAACGCATGGACGAGCTTCTCTGAATCATGTTTCTTAACTTAGAAATATTTCTAAGGTGGAAGAAGGCTGTAGAAAGCAAACTGTAGTCCTGAGTCAGTGTAGCAGACTGTTGACATTAACTACAGTCCAAATCCATCCTCAAAGCTCCCGTTCTTACTCCAGAATTTTATGGATACACAAGGCGTTGATGAGAAACTGTCCCCAGCTGCACAGAGTGGCCTGCAATTGAAGAGAACTTCGGCCAGAGGCAGACCAGGACATGGATATGGATAATTGTGTCCTTATTGTTGTACGAAAATTAAGGTCACTGTGCACTCTGGTAAGATTCACTATAGCAGCAGAACTAAAAGGGAGAAGCAGAAGGAAACACAGACATGAGGATCTCTGGGATAAGAGACGACCCACCACACCACCATCAACAAACCTGAGTGAACGTGTGAGAGTGAGGAGACGACAGCATCCAAATATCCCAGTTCACCAAACACTCCATATCCATGATCCCTCCAGATCTGCTCCTTTACCTCACAAACACCTACTGACTAAACACTCCACTAAATAAATATGTGTTCAGCCTCGACTTGAACACTGAGACTGTGTCTGAGTCCCGAACACTGATTGGAAGGTTGTTCCATAACTGTGGGGTTTATAAGAGAAACATCTGCCCCCTGCTGAAGTCTTTATTATTTGAGGAACCAACAGATAGCCTGCACCTTTTGATCTAAGTAGGCATGGAGGATCATCCTGGTACAGAAGTTCACTCAGATACTGCGGCGTGAGAGCGTTAAGTGCTTTATACGTCAGTAGTAGTATTTTATAATCAGTGTGAGATGTAACTGGGAGCAGTGTAGATGATTAAAACAGGGCTGATGTGATCATATTTTCTAGATCTAGTGAGGACTCTTGCTGCTGCATTCTGAACGTCATGACACCTGCCTATAGAGTGTAGACTGAAGCCCGAGATTTCTCCTCTTTAACTGTTTTTTTTTTCTGTTGTTGTTCTATTGTGTGGTCTAATTTGTTCTGTAACACTATGTGGGAGAGCGTGTCAGTGGGGAAGGAGGAACGCCACAACAGGTCAGGTGTAAAGGCTATTCAGGTGTCTTTATTTAGATTTTACAGAGGGTTGTCTGCACTGTGCTCACGCCGCACGTCTCTGGCACCCGTACGCAAAACATTCACACACACACTCCCTCCTCCTTAAATGCCTCCTTTGATCACAGCAACAGAAAACACATGAGGTTAGATAGGCTTCAGGTGAGGCAATTCCCTGCCTATCTTCTCCCGGCCCTGCCCTCCATTCACAAACCGGCACTCGGCCCCGCCCCCGCTGCCACACACTATATTCTACCAGTCATGTTTGATTTTTCACCACCGAGATGGCGTTTTTTTATGCGAAAGTTGTTCCAAAACATTAACATACAATACACCCCCCAAAGCACTGTGACGTAAACAAAAGAATAACCATCTAAATTACAACACTATTGTTTGGTTGAAGTTAAATACTACTTCTTCTTTCGGCTTCTCCCATTAGGGGGCGCCACAGCGGATCATCCGTCTCTATACCGCCCTGTCCTCTACATCTGCCTCTTTCAAACCAACTACCTGCATGTCCTCCCTTACCCTTACCTACTCTTACCACAAATAACAATATCATCCGCGAACATCTTAGTCCATTGTCCATAGAAGGTGGAGGAGTTCAGGTACCTGGGGTCAACAGTGCAGAGTAATGGAGAGTGTGTTAGAGAAGTGAAGAAAAGAGTGCAGGCAGGGTGGAGTGGGTGGAGAAGAGTGATAGCAGGAGTGATTTGTGATAGAAGAGTATCTGTGAGAGTGAAAGGGAAAGTTTGTAGGACTGTGGTGAGACCTGAGATGTTGTATGGATTAGAGACAGTGGCATTGAGTAGAAGGCAGGAGGTGGAGCTGGAGGTAGCAGAGCTGAAGATGTTGAGATGTTCGTTGGGAGTGACGACGATGGACAGAATTAGAAATGAGTTTATTAGAGGGACAGCGCATGTAGGACGTTTTGGAGACGAGGTGAGGGAGGTGAGATTGAGATGTTTGGACATGTGTAGAGGAGGAACATGGGGTATATTGGTAGAGGAATGCTGAGGATGGAGCCACCAGGAAGGAGGAAAAGAAGAAGACCAAGGAGGAGGTTTATGGATGTGGTGAGGGAAAACATGCAGGTAGTCGGTGTGAAAGAGGCAGATGTAGAGGACAGGGGGGTGTGGAGACGGATGATCTGCTGTGGCGCCCCCTAATGGGAGAAGCCAAAAGAAGAAGAAATAAAGAAAGGACGTTGTGAATAACTGTATGTTTTGCTGGAGGTTTTAATTTCGCCTCTTTTATATTTAGTTATTCATTTATTTATGTATTTATATTTTTTTAAATAAAAAATGGTAAAAACAGAAATGCGCACTGAATTGATAACGCAAAACTAATTCAAAATGTTACCTAATGATTGTGTCCAGGCTGAACATCCACATATAGAACACAAGCACAGAAAAGATCTTAATCATCTTGAAAAGATGATGATGATGATGATGATGATGATGATGATGAAGATCAGGAATGTCTCTGTTCTTAGTCATGTTTACATCACTGACTCCCTCTGTCTCATCCACATTAGCTTTACTTCTTGTTGCTTTCTGCCTGCTGATTCTGAGCTTTGTAAACTAGTCTACATCTGTGGTGAGTGAGGGTCAGGACTTTATACACCAGTGGATTGAAAAAGACGCACAATGACAGGAAATCAGTTGATGTGCTGAAATCAGCACAGTGAAAATAAAAAATATTGACATTTCAACAAATCAATGGATTAAAAGTAATGAGCCGGGTTTTAAAAATGTAAGAAGTAAAAAGTACAGATATTTGTGTAAAAATGTAATGAGTAAAAGTAAAAAGTCTGAAAATAAATAGTGAAGTAAAAAACTGATACCAAAACATCTACTTAAGTACAGTAACAAAGTATTTGTACCATTACTTCCTCCTCTGGGGACAGCGCATGTAGGATGTTTTGGAGACAAGGTGAGGGAGGTGTGATTGAGATGGTTTGGACATGTGCAGAGGAGGGACATGGGGTATATCAGTAGGAGAATGCTAAAGATGGAGCCACCAGAAAGGAGGAAAAGAGGAAGATCAAGGAGGAGATTCATGGATGTGGTGAGGGGTAAGCCGAAAGGGATAATGGGATAATGGAATAAGCCGAAAGAAAAAGAAGAAGAAGGAGATGTGCAGACCTGCAGTAACTACAGGGGAATTAAGTTGATCAGTCACACCATGAAGTTAAAAAGAGCAGAAAGAAGATATATATATATATGTACTATATTTCTAAAAGTATTGGGTCACCTGGTCATAAGTACGGTATGTAATTTTGAGCATTGTCCCAATTTGCTCTTATAATTCCCTCCACTCTTCTGGGAAGATGTTCCACTAGATTTTTTTAGTTGTCTGGAAAATAAATAGTGGAGTAAAATACTAAACTTTCTTTTCGGCTTCTCCCGTTAGGGGGCGCCACAGCGGATCCTCCGCACGTTTGATTTGGCACATGTTTTACGCTGGATGCCCTTCCTAACGCAACCATCCCCAATTTATCCGGGCTTGGGACCGGCACTAAGAGTGGCTGGGGATGGTTCCCTGACCAGGGATCGAACCCGGGTCGCAGGGTGAGAGCGCTGCATCTTAACCACTAGACCACCAGGGGACCTAGTGGAGTAAAATACTGATACCAGAAAAATCTACTTAATTACAGTAACTAAGTATTTGTACTTCATTACTTCCCACCTCTGGCCTCAAATACACAAAAAGCAGGGAAGATACTCAGGTACTACTGAACTTTTTATTTGGGGAAGCAAAATTAGCCATATGATTGTCCAGAAAAAGGAAGTTAAATGGAAAAGGATTAACTGAAGTGATCCCTGTTAATACGGGTTTAATACAAACACGAGTAAAAATCGAGTACGCTTTTTACCGGATGTTCGAGGACATGAAAACTTTTCAATGCAAATAGGGAATAAATTAATATATTTGTGATGTTTATCATGACGACTTTGTTCAAAACTTTGAATTGAATGAAATGTTCCAACTTTACAAAATGTTGTGGTTAATTTTTTATTTTTTTTAACTCTCATAAACTCCCATGCAGTTCATTTGTCTCCCTTTTTCCCCTGTTTTTTTCCCCCTATTTTTCTGTACGTTATTGCATAAGCATTATTTTTCACTTTTAGCAATAAAGAGACCTAAAAGTGAGAGTCTGTCCCCCCACCCCCCACCCGCCTCTGGCATGGGGAAGGGCAAGTGTGGTTTGCAGAACGTGATAATGGTTGGCGTATTGGCATTTTTTTTGTTGAGTTTTATTTAGCAATTTTTTTCCTTAAAACATCTAGTGTCTCTGTCTGTGTGTGTGTGTGTGTGTGTGTGTGTGTGTGTGTGTGTGTGTGTGTGTGTGTGTCTGTGTGTGTGTGTGTCTGTGTGTGTGTGTGTTTGTGTGTGTGTGTGTGTGTGTGTGTAAAAGAGTTTGTGTTAGCGGTTGGGACACGGTGTGCAGGTGGTGTGTGTGTGTGTGTGTGTGTGTGTGTGTGTGTGTGTGTATGTGTGTGTGTAGAGGAGTGTGTGTGAGTGGTTGGGACACGGTGTGCGGGTGGTGTGAGTGTAGAGGAGTGTGTGTGAGTGGTTGGGACACGGTGTGCGGTTGGTATGAGTGTAGAGGAGTGTGTGTGAGTGGTTGGGACACGGTGTGCGGGTGGTGTGTGAGTGTAGAGGAGTGTGTGTGTGTGAGTGGTTGGGACACGGTGTGTGGGTTGTGTGTGAGTGTAGAGGAGTGTGTGTGAGTGGTTGGGACAAGGTGTGCGGTTGGTGTGAGTGTAGAGGAGTGTGTGTGAGTGGTTGGGACACGGTGTGCGGTTGGTGTGAGTGTAGAGGAGTGTGTGTGAGTGGTTGGGACACGGTGTGCGGGTGGTGTGAGTGGTTGGGACACGGTGTGCGGTTGGTGTGAGTGTAGAGGAGTGTGTGTGAGTGGTTGGGACACGGTGTGCGGGTGGTGTGTGAGTGTAGAGGAGTGTGTGTGTGAGTGGTTGGGACACGGTGTGTGGGTTGTGTGTGAGTGTAGAGGAGTGTGTGTGAGTGGTTGGGACAAGGTGTGGGTTGTTTGTGTGAGTGTAGAGGAGTGTGTGTGTGTGAGTGGTTGGGACACGGTGTGCGGGTTGTGTGTGAGTGTAGAGGAGTGTGTGTGAGTGGTTGGGACACGGTGTGCGGGTGGTGTGTGAGTGTAGAGGAGTGTGTGTGAGTGGTTGGGACACGGTGTGCGGGTGGTGTGTGAGTGTAGAGGAGTGTGTGTGAGTGGTTGGGACACGGTGTGCGGTTTGTGTGAGTGTAGAGGAGTGTGTGTGAGTGGTTGGGACACGGTGTGCGGGTTGTGTGTGAGTGTAGAGGAGTGTGTGTGAGTGGTTGGGACACGGTGTGCGGGTGGTGTGTGAGTGTAGAGGAGTGTGTGTGAGTGGTTGGGACACGGTGTGCGGGTGGTGTGTGAGTGTAGAGGAGTGTGTGTGAGTGGTTGGGACACGGTGTGCGGGTGGTGTGTGAGTGTAGAGGAGTGTGTGTGAGTGGTTGGGACACGGTGTGCGGGTGGTGTGTGAGTGTAGAGGAGTGTGTGTGAGTGGTTGGGACACGGTGTGCGGGTGGTGTGTGAGTGTAGAGGAGTGTGTGTGAGTGTTGGGACACGGTGTGCGGGTGGTGTGTGAGTGTGGAGGAGTGTGTGTGAGTGGTTGGGACACGGTGTGCGGGTGGTGTGTGAGTGTAGAGGAGTGTGTGTGAGTGGTTGGGACACGGTGTGCGGGTGGTGTGTGAGTGTAGAGGAGTGTGTGTGAGTGGTTGGGACACGGTGTGCGGGTGGTGTGTGAGTGTAGAGGAGTGTGTGTGAGTGGTTGGGACACGGTGTGCGGGTGGTGTGTGAGTGTAGAGGAGTGTGTGTGAGTGGTTGGGACACGGTGTGCGGGTGGTGTGTGAGTGTAGAGGAGTGTGTGTGAGTGGTTGGGACACGGTGTGCGGGTGGTGTGTGAGTGTAGAGGAGTGTGTGTGAGTGGTTGGGACACGGTGTGCGGGTGGTGTGTGAGTGTAGAGGAGTGTGTGTGAGTGGTTGGGACACGGTGTGCGGGTGGTGTGTGAGTGTAGAGGAGTGTGTGTGAGTGGTTGGGACACGGTGTGCGGGTGGTGTGTGAGTGTAGAGGAGTGTGTGTGAGTGGTTGGGACACGGTGTGCGGGTGGTGTGTGAGTGTAGAGGAGTGTGTGTGAGTGGTTGGGACACGGTGTGCGGGTGGTGTGTGAGTGTAGAGGAGTGTGTGTGAGTGGTTGGGACACGGTGTGCGGTTGGTGTGTGAGTGTAGAGGAGTGTGTGCAGGGTGAATGTAAAGTGTGTTAGCGAATGGAAAGGTGGTGAGGCATGAGAACATTGTCTCTATCATTGTTTTTATTAACAGTCTTGACAAAGAGACTAAACTGATCCAGAAAGAAATTGATGTTAATAATGAGTGTATTCTGGTTTCTCCAATCAGTTCTCCTGATAAAAAAGTCATGTTGTCCAATGTCCCTCGTTTTTTCAGTGATGAGGTAATAGTTAAAGAGCTGTCTCGGTACGGGCGAAGTGTCTCCCCCATGAAGAAAATCCCCCTCGGCTGCAAGTCCCCACTGATTAAGCAACATTTTCATTTCCTCTGATGCA
>NC_139596.1:19988578-19991078 GCF_946808225.1 Silurus aristotelis | reverse complement strand
GTTGGAAAATAATGACACTTTCAGGAGCAAAAAAAAATAGATAAAGAATGTTTGAGTTTTAGAGGACAGGTAAGTGATTAAACATCTCTACTGCTTCATGATTTCACTGGAAGTAGAAATCAACAAACTTTCAGGAACTTGTGCACATTTCGGAAGTTTCAGTGAAATTCTTCTCGGTTCCTCTCAGATTCTCTTGGTTCCTCTCGGCTTGTGTTTTCCCACATCAACATATAAGTTGTTCTTTTCGAAAAGCCTGTAAAATATAAACCTGACAGGGGAATATTAATACACCAAGACAACATCAGTGTAGAAAATTTGTGCTCTTCAAATGTCCATTGAGTTCTAGTGGTTTAGAGGATGTTTACTGCCTCTGGCAATGATCTACTCTAACCCTTAGCCTCTAACCCTTAACCCCTAACCCTAGAGGTTTGGAGGAAGTGCCCTGACCCTAGCACTAATCTTTTAGGAATGTAAATTGGCCAATAAGTCGAGTTTGGTGGTGGGATTTAAACAGAGTGAATTTTAGTTGCAGTTCCTCTGGAGATGTTGACTACCTATTGATCTGTCACTACTTCTTCTTTTAACAATAGAGTGTGTGATTCAGTGAATGTACATGATTGTTCCAGACGATCTTTACACACAGATACACAACACCAGGCAGGAAGTAAAACACTACACAAGAAATACAAGTTTGTAAATGAAGAGAAAATGGTAATGATTTTTTACTCTATTGTTTGCAAACAATACAAATCTACACAAGTGCTATCGGGCTCATAAATCTACTTCTTTATGTCATTAAGTGCTGATTCAGAACCTTACACTGACCGCACACTAACACACACACACACACACACACACACACACACACACACCTGCAGGTTTGAAACTACCGACTACAACAGAAATTATAACTACAACAAACACAGCACAAGTGTGTCGATATTTAATACATAACTGCACAGAACTTTTACATTTACAGTGTTAAGTATGAAGACGACGTGATGATGCCGTGACGTAGAGTTCGGTATGATTCCGTTGTGATGATGTCGTGATGTTGTTAAGTATGATTATGTTGTTATGTAGTGTTAAGTATGATCATGTCATGATGAAGTAGTATAATGTATTGTTCTCTTAGATTGGATGCAACTTTGTGCAGCTGGAGATGTTTCTCATCAACGCCCTGGAGATCCATGAAATTCCGAAGTAAGAACAGGAGCTTTGAGAATTTAGATTTGGACTTTAGTTAATATCAATGTGTGTGTGTGTGTGTGTGTGTGTGTGTGTGTGTGTGTGTGTGTGTGTGTGTGTGTGTGTGTGTGTGTGTGTGTGAGTTATGGCCTGCACCTTGATGGCAGTGTGTGACAGTAATGAAGGTCCAGTGGGATCGAGCCTCTTTGAGAGGTTATTTTTCTCTTCCTCTGCTCTCCTTCTCTTTATTATTCCCTCCATCTCTAAATCATACTGCTGAGCAGACACCACCTGTCTCACTCTCACTGCCTGTCTCACTTTTACTGCCTGTCTCACTCTCACTGCCTGTCTCACTCTCACTGCCTGTCTCAATCTCACTGTTTTTTAAACTCTTGCTGCCTGTCACACTCTTATTGTCACCACCTGTCTCACTCTCACTTTTACAGTTCATGTTGAGTGTGTTGTGGTTGTGTTACAGTTTATGTTGTGTTGTGGTTGTGTTACAGTTCATGCTTGTTGTTATTAGTGAATTGTATTGAGCTGTTGTGGGGCTGTCCTGCTGGCGGTAAGTTAAGTGCTGCCTTAAAAAACAACCTCACGCAGCAATAAAACGACAGACACACGCTTTAACCAAGGACATCCCTCCTGCAAATAGAAGCAGATTCACACACACACACACACACACACACACACACACACACACACACACACACACACACACACACACACACACACACACATTCACATTGAGTGAGTGTGTGAGTGAGTTTGTGAGTGAGTGAGTGAGTGAGTGAGTGTGTGTGTGTGTGTGTGTGTGTGTGTGTGTGTGTGTGTGTGTGTGTGTGTGTGAGTGAATGAGTGAGTGAGTGATTGTGTGTGTGTGTGTGTGTGTGTGTGTGTGTGTGTGTGTGTGTGTGTGTGTGTGTGTGTGTGTGTGTGTGTGTAAGTGAGTGTGTGAGTGAGTGAGTGTGTGTGTGTGTGTGTGTGTGTGTGTGTGTGTGTGTGTGTGTGTGTGTGTGTGTGTGTGTGTGTGTGAGTAAGTGAGTGTGTGAGTGATTGAGTGTGAGTGTGTGTGTGTGTGTGTGTGTGTGTGTGTGTGTGTGTGTGTGTGTGTGAGTGAGTGAGTGTGTGTGGGTGATCGAGTGAGTGTAAGTGAATGTGTGAGTGAGTGAGTGTGTAAGTGATTGAATGTGAGTGAGTGAATGAGTGAGTGAGTGAGTGAGTGAGTGTGTAAGTAATTGAATGTGAGTGAGTGAGTGAGTGAGTGAGTGAGTGAGTGAGTGTGTGTGGGTGAGTGATTGAGTGAGTGTGT
>NC_139596.1:19968578-19978578 GCF_946808225.1 Silurus aristotelis | reverse complement strand
AAGTAGATGCCGAACTCGCAAACAACCATCTAGAGACGTACCAGTGCCAATTGGATCCCACTAGATGTGTGGAGTTTGGACACTGGACCTTCTGGAGTGTTTAAAGGTTCTGGCATGGAGAAGCTGATGCTGGATCTGTGATGATCTCAGATGTTGAGCTATTTTATGAGTTGCTCAGTAGCTTCTAGTTTTATAACCATAAAGACTGTATAAGACTGTAGAAAGATCATCAGTCATAATCACACACTCCAGTGCTCATGTTAGTTCTCACTCTCCAGTGTTCTGTAGTGTTTAAAGGTTTATGATCAAACTCTTGATGTCACCCACATGAGGACGAGGTTCTGCTTTTGAGTCTGGTTCCTCTTAAGGTTTCTTCCTCATAACATCTAAGGGAGTTTTTTCCTTCACCACAGTCGCCATGGTGCTCATCAGGGATAAACACACACCTTCACCTTCACTGTTAATTTCTGTAAAGCTGCTTTGAGACAATGTCTGTTGTGAAAAACGCAATACAAATAAACTTGACTTGACTTGACTTAAATTGATTAATACTAGAGATAGGGATAAAGACGAGGAGGAGGAATAGAGAAAGGAATAATGGAAAAATAGAGGAGGAGGAAAGAGAGAGGGATGATGGGGAGGTAGAGGAGGGAACAAACACACACATATTAAAGATTGATCTTTAATATAAATTCTGTTTCACTGTAAAACTTTTCTCTTGTCTTCAGAAAATTTCATTTGTTAAAACCACAACTTTCACAAACCTGCATCTGATCTATCAACACCATAGCAGCAGGAGTTTATGTGTTTAGAGCAGGAGGAGGAGTTTATGTGTTTAGAGCAGGAGGAGGAGTTTATGTGTTTAGAGCAGGAGGAGGAGTTTGTGTGTTTAGAGCAGGAGGAGGAGTTTATGGGTTTAGAGCAGGAGGAGGAGTTTATGGGTTTAGAGCAGGAGGAGGAGTTTGTGTGTTAAGAGCAGGAGGAGGAGTTTATGGGTTTAGAGCAGGAGGAGGAGTTTATGGGTTTCAGGAGGAGGAGTTAATGTGGTAATCTTCATTTGATGTGAATTTTAGCAATTTTAATCTTTTTCAGTTTTGTTTGTTTTGTTTCTATTGAAGTTTTTTTTACTGATTGATCTGCACTGTGTGTTGTTTTGTATGCAGGCCATGTGAACCTTGTGCTCTCAATCGTCAAGAGCCAAAGCTCTAAAGGTCTCAGCCAAGAACAGAGTGAAACACGGAGCCTGTCAGGACTGTTAATGTTCAGGGCTCTGCTGTAATCCCTGGTATGTGAACACAGGGAGCTTTTACAGACAAATTAGAGGCAATACAAATCATTTAAGTTCCTTCAAAACATTTAGCTTCAGTGAATCAAGCCTCTTCTACGGTAACTCATTTTAGCAGCTCTGATAAAGGTGATGTCACAATTATGATGTCATGACATCTTTTACGCTGGCAGCCGAAATGTGTATGATGGTGTATAAAGGCATTAGATGGTGAATGATGCATCATATCACCACCGTGTGTTCTAAAGATGATCTGTTTCAGCACAGATGTTCTTCTTCACTTCACGTTCCTATTCATTTGTTTCTTCTCCGCTCAGAATGTGGAGTTTGCTGTCCTTCAAGGCAAAAGCTATAATCTGAGAAAGTGGCCTCTGTAGGGTTCTGAGATGTTTCATAATGTCAATGATTGTTTCTCATCAGTAATAAATCATTTGCCGGTTTTCTCCCTCTGGGCAGCGATAATTTCACACAGGACACATGAACATCCAGCAGATTCCATTTCCTACAACCAGGATGTTTGTGTCTCACGAGTTCCATAAACAACATGACATCAAATATTCAACATTGTTTTTTTTAGAACTTTATAAACTAGCAGAGGTTGTATGATGTTATATCAGGTTATAGTGTGAGGTTATATTGCAATATAGTTTGAGGTTATATTGCATCATAGTGTGAGGTTATATCGCACCATAGTGCGATATATCAGGTCATAGTGTGAGGTTATATCAGGTCATAGTGTGAGGTTATATCAGGTCATAGTGTGAGGTTATATCGCACCATAGTGTGAGGTTATATTGGGTCATAGTGTGAGGTTGTATCAGGTCATAGTGTGAGGTTATATCGCATCATAGTGTAAGGTTATATCAGGTCATAGTGTGAGGTTATATCGGGTCATAGTGTGAGGTTATATCGGGTCATAGTGTGAGGTTACATCGCATCATAGTGTGAGGTTATATCAGGTCATAGTGTGAGGTTATATCGGGTCATAGTGTGAGGTTATATCGCATCATAGTGTGATATATTGGGTCATAGTGTAAGGTTATATCAGGTCATAGTGTGAGGTTATATCGGGTCATAGTGTGAGGTTGTAACAGGTCATAGTGTGAGGTTATATCGCACCATAGTGTGAGGTTATATCAGGTCATAGTGTGACCTGATATAACCTTATCGTCCCTACATTGGCTTCCTATTAAGTTTCGAATAGACTACAAACTACTGCTACTCACTTATAAAGCACTAAATGGTTTGGCTCCCATGTATCTATCCAGTCTCTTAACACGCTACAATCCGTCACGCTCCCTGAGATCTCAAAACTCTGGGCTTCTAGTAGTTCCTAGAATAGCAAAGTCCACTAAAGGCGGTAGAGCATTTTCACATTTAGCTCCTAAACTCTGGAATAGTCTTCCTGACAGTGTTCGGGGTTCAGATACACTCTCCCAGTTTAAGTGTAGATTAAAAACATATCTTTTTAGCAAAGCCTACACATAACACACATCACACACATCACATCATAACCTTGTGCTCCAGAACATCTGATCACATGCACATTATCAACTTGTGCTGTTAATATCATGAACAGCAGCTACGCTAATTCCTCTCCACTGCTTCTCTTTCTCTCCCCATCCCGAGGCATCCTGAGGTTTGGCCAGCTCCAGTCACGTCCCACCTCGTGAAGATTATGGACCTATGGATGATCATGGAGAAGTAGATGCCGAGTGTTTAAAGGCCCTGGCATGGAGAAGCTGATGCTGGATCTATGATGATCACAAATTGTTCTGTATTGTTGAAAGATTTATGACCAAACTCTTGATGTCACCCATATGAGGATGGGTTCCCCTTTGAGTCTGGTTCCTCTCAAGGTTTCTTCCTCATATCATCTAAGGGAGTTTCTCCTTGCCACTGTCGCCACGGCTGCTCATCAGGGACAAACGCACACCATTCACCTTCACTGTTGTTTTCTGTAAAGCTGCTTTGAGACAATGTCTGTTGTGAAAAGCGCAATACAAATAAACTTGACTTGACTTGAGTGTGAGGTTATATTGGGTCATAGTGTGAGGTTGTATTAGGTCATAGTGTGAGGTTATATCGCACCATAGTGTGAGGTTATATCAGGTCATAGTGTGAGGTTACATCGCATCATAGTGTGAGGTTATATCGCACCATAGTGCGATATATCAGGTCAAAGTGTGAGGTTATATCGCACCATAGTGTGATATATCAGGTCATAGTGTGAGGTTATATCAGGTCATAGTGTGAGGTTATATCGCATCATAGTGCAAGGTTATATCAGGTCATAGTGTGAGGTTATACCGCACCATAGTGTGATATATCAGGTCATAGTGTGAGGTTATATCAGGTCATAGTGTGAGGTTATATCGCACCATAGTGTGAGGTTATATCGGGTCATAGTGTGAGGTTGTATCAGGGCATAGTGTGAGGTTATATCGCATCATGGTGTAAGGTTATATCAGGTCATAGTGTGAGGTTATATCGGGTCATAGTGTGAGGTTATATCGCACCATAGTGTGATGTATCAGGTCATAGTGTGAGGTTATATCGCATCATAGTGCAAGGTTATATCAGGTCATAGTGTGAGGTTATATCGCATCATAGTGCAAGGTTATATCAGGTCATAGTGTGAGGTTATATCGCATCACAGTGTGAGGTTATATCGGGTCATAGTGTGAGGTTATATCAGGTTATAGTGTAAGGTTATATCGCATCATAGTGTGAGGTTATATCAGGTCATAGTGTGAGGTTATATCGGGTCATAGTGTGAGGTTGTAACAGGCCATAGTGTGAGGTTAGATCGCACCATAGTGTGAGGTTATATCAGGTCATAGTGTGAGGTTATATTGGGTCATAGTGTGAGGTTGTATTAGGTCATAGTGTGAGGTTATATCGCACCATAGTGTGAGGTTATATCAGGTCATAGTGTGAGGTTACATCGCATCATAGTGTGAGGTTATATCGCACCATAGTGCTATATATCAGGTCATAGTGTGAGGTTATATCAGGCCATAGTGTGAGGTTATATCGCACCATAGTGTGATATATCAGGTCATAGTGTGAGGTCATATCAGGTCATAGTGTGAGGTTATATCGCATCATAGTGCAAGGTTATATCAGGTCATAGTGTGAGGTTATATCGCACCATAGTGTGATATATCATGTCATAGTGTGAGGTTATATCAGGTCATAGTGTGAGGTTATATCAGGTCATAGTGTGAGGTTATATCGCACCATAGTGTGAGGTTATATCGGGTCATAGTGTGAGGTTGTATCAGGTCATAGTGTGAGGTTATATCGCATCATGGTGTAAGGTTATATCAGGTCATAGTGTGAGGTTATATCGCATCATAGTGCAAGGTTATATCAGGTCATAGTGTGAGGTTATATCGCATCACAGTGTGAGGTTATATCGGGTCATTGTGTGAGGTTATATCAGGTCATAGTGTAAGGTTATATCGCATCATAGTGTAAGGTTATATCAGGTCATAGTGTGAGGTTATATCGCAACATAGTGTGATGTTATATTAGGTCATAGTGTGAGGTTATATCGCATCATAGTGTGAGGTTATATCAGGTCATAGTGTGAGGTTATATTGCAACATACATCGCATCATAGTGTGAGGTTATATCGCATCATAGTGTGAAGTTATATCAGGTCATAGAGTAAGGTTACATCAGGTCATAGTGTGAGGTTATATCGCACCATAGTGCGATATATCAGGTCATAGTGTGAGGTTATATCGCACCATAGTGTGATATATCAGGTCATAGTGTGAGGTTATATCAGGTCATAGTGTGAGGTTATATCGCATCATAGTGCAAGGTTATATCAGGTCATAGTGTAACGTTATATCGCATCATAGTGTGAGGTTATATCAGGTCATAGTGTGAGGTTATATCGGGTCATAGTGTGAGGTTGTAACAGGTCATAGTGTGAGGTTAGATCGCACCATAGTGTGAGGTTATATCAGGTCATAGTGTGAGGTTATATTGGGTCATAGTGTGAGGTTGTATTAGGTCATAGTGTGAGGTTATATCGCACCATAGTGTGAGGTTATATCAGGTCATAGTGTGAGGTTACATCGCATCATAGTGTGAGGTTATATCGCACCATAGTGCGATATATCAGGTCATAGTGTGAGGTTATATCAGGCCATAGTGTGAGGTTATATCGCACCATAGTGTGATATATCAGGTAATAGTGTGAGGTTATATCAGGTCATAGTGTGAGGTTATATCGCATCATAGTGCAAGGTTATATCAGGTCATAGTGTGAGGTTATATCGCACCATAGTGTGATATATCATGTCATAGTGTGAGGTTATATCAGGTCATAGTGTGAGGTTATATCAGGTCATAGTGTGAGGTTATATCGCACCATAGTGTGAGGTTATATCGGGTCATAGTGTGAGGTTGTATCAGGTCATAGTGTGAGGTTATATCGCATCATGGTGTAAGGTTATATCAGGTCATAGTGTGAGGTTATATCAGGTCATAGTGTGAGGTTATATCGCATCATAGTGCAAGGTTATATCAGGTCATAGTGTGAGGTTATATCGCATCACAGTGTGAGGTTATATCGGGTCATAGTGTGAGGTTATATCAGGTCATAGTGTAAGGTTATATCGCATCATAGTGTAAGGTTATATCAGGTCATAGTGTGAGGTTATATCGCAACATAGTGTGATGTTATATTAGGTCATAGAGTGAGGTTATATCGCATCATAGTGTGAGGTTATATCAGGTCATAGTGTGAGGTTACATCGCATCATAGTGTGAGGTTATATTGCAACATACATCGCATCATAGTGTGAGGTTATATCGCATCATAGTGTGAAGTTATATCAGGTCATAGAGTAAGGTTACATCAGATCATAATGTGTGGCTATATCGCATCATAGTGTGAGGTTATATCAGGTCATAGTGTGAGGTTACACCGCATCATAGTGTGAGGTTATATCGCATCATAGTGTGAGGTTATATCAGGTCATTGTGTGAGGTTACATCGCATCATAATGTGAGGTTATATCGCACCATAGTGTGAGGTTATATCAGGTCATAGTGTGAGGTTACATCGCATCATAGTGTGAGGTTATATCGCATCATAGTGTGGGGTTGTATCAGGTCATAGTGTAAGGTTATATCAGATCATAATGTGTGGCTATATCGCAACACAGTGTGATGTTATATCAGGTCATAGTGTGAGGTTATATCGCATTATATTGTGAGGTTATATCAGGTCATAGTGTGGGGTTATATCAGGTCATAATTTGTGGTTATATCGCATCATATTGTGAGGTTATATCAGTCAGTGTGAAGTTATATCATTTCAAATGACAGGGAATTTTATAGCATTCAGTAGAAGAGAAGAACCTGAAATGAATAAAAAAAACTGATATAGAATAAAAGTGTAGTCTCTGTGATGTAAAACTTTGAGAAAAAAAACAATTATGTTCTATATGACTATCTATGTCTCACACGCTCTCTCTTTCACACACACACACACACACACACACACACACACACACACACACACACACACACACACACACACACACACACACACACACACACATACCACCCATCAACTCCTAAATAACTTTTTACTTTAACCATAAGATCTGTTATTCTTCACCTCATCAAATGAAAGAAGCTATTTGTTGGGCAATTCATTGATTTTAATAAAATTTAATTTTTTCTTACATTTGTATTATTTTATTAATGCTTTTAACATTTCTTACAAAAATCCAGATATAAATTTACCATTTATAATTTATTCTGAATGAGGTAATCTGAATGTAGACCTCAGCAGCTCTACATCATTTCTCTCTTTAACTGTATATTCTATTTACTGTGCAGTTGTGTAACCAGGAACATATGAGCAGCTTATGAACATGAGTATCAGAGTTTTCTGAATTTTTATCATTTTTACTTGAAGATTATTAAATTGAAATCTGATCACTGAAAGAGACGAGTAGAAAACTGTTCATAGCACCTACAGTCCTGATGCTTTTAAAGGAAGAACACCCACAAAATTTCTCCATGGTTTCTAGAGAAACAAAAAGAAGAGTTTTTGTGACTGAAACTGTGGGGATTGTAGGAGAAAAAGTTCTGCTTGATAATGTATCGGTTTAAATGAGTGTGAGATGTAACTGGGAGCAGTGTAGATGATTAAAACAGGGCTGATGTGATCATATTTTCTAGATCTAGTGAGGACTCTTGCTGCTGCATTCTGAACTAACTGAAGCTTATTTCTGCACTTACTCCAACACCCAGACAGTAAAGCGTTACAGTAGTCTAATCTAGATGTTACAAAAGCATCTACTAGTTTTTCTGCATCCTGTAACGATCATATTTATCATTTTAGCAAGATTTCTAAGGGGAAAGAAGGAGATCCTGGTGATATTATTCACGTGAGACTCAAAGGAAAGACTCGAGTCAATAATCACACCGAGGTCTTTGACTGCTGTACACGCTGAGACAGAAACACCATCCAGAAAAGCTCTGAAGATACTGTAAGGAGTCTCTGTGTGAATAAAGCCCTGGTTGGGCATTAGAAGTCCCTACATAGTCAAATGAACCCCCTGGGTGGGCAAAAAAAGGCCCTAAAAAGGCAATAAGAGTGCCCGCTTGGTCAAATGAAGCTGGTGGGTGGGCATTAGGAGACCCTGCATGGGCAGAGGAACCCATTGTGTGTGCCAATTAAGCTCCTGTATGGGCCAGTTATGTACACAATAAAATAAAATAAAATAAAAATAATTTTTATTATAACATTCACAGACTTCATTAACATTTTCACTAGCTTAGTTAGCGCTTAGCAAGCAGATAAGATCCGTATGAACCTCAGTGTAAACATTTAGATGACACGATATTTCTCCGAATCCTTTATACTGAAGTTAACATTAGAAATGATTGAATTTGGTGTTTAAACCTCAGCTTTCATGCACTTCCTCTCACACGTCCCCTGAAGCGGAGGATTTGCCCAGCGTGAGACTCCGTCACTCTGTAAATCTGCTCCTTTCTTTATGTGTCACTGAAATACAACAAACTCAGCAACTTTTTCTCTTTGACATGGTGGATTGTGTCCTTCAGCAAAACGCAACCATTTCTGTCATTCTCATCATTTCTCCTTAAATACACTCGCTCCTTATCTACACTTCCTCTGCATGTGTGTGTGTGTGTGTGTGTGTGTGTGTGTGTGTGTGTGTGTGTGTGTATTATTGCTTTGTCTGCTGCTAATTTAATTAAACAGATGCGATCTTCGCAATGAAGCATTTCACTTATTGCTGCACTTTGTCAGAAAATGTTTTTTAGATTGCAATGAACACACACACACACACACACACCCACACACACACACACACACATACACACACACACACACTTACTCTCTCCCTCTCTCACACACACACACACTTACTCTCTCCCTCTCTCACACACACACACACTTACTCTCTCCCTCTCTCACACACACACACACACTTACTCTCTCCCTCTCTCACACACACACACACTTACTCTCTCCCTCTCTCACAAACACACACTTACTCTCTCCCTCTCTCACACACACACACACTTACTCTCTCCCTCTCTCACACACACACACACACTTACTCTCTCCCTCTCTCACACACAAACACACTTACTCTCTCCCTCTCTCACAAACACACACACTTACTCTCTCCCTCTCTCACAAACACACACTTACTCTCTCCCTCTCTCACACACACACACACTTACTCTCTCACTCTCTCACACACACACACTTACTCTCTCCCTCTCACACACACACACTTACTCTCTCACTCTCTCACACACACACACACACTTACTCTCTCCCTCTCTCACACACACACACACTTACTCTCTCCCTCTCTCACACACACACACACTTACTCTCTCCCTCTCTCACACACACACACACTTACTCTCTCCCTCTCTCACACACACACACACTTACTCTCTCCCTCTCTCACACACACACACACTTACTCTCTCCCTCTCTCACAAACACACACACACTTACTCTCTCCCTCTCTCACACACACACACACTTACTCTCTCCCTCTCTCACACACACACACACTTACTCTCTCCCTCTCTCACACACACACACACTTACTCTCTCCCTCTCTCACACACACACACACTTACTCTCTCCCTCTCTCACACACACACACACTTACTCTCTCCCTCTCTCACACACACACACACACTTACTCTCTCCCTCTCTCACAAACACACACACTTACTCTCTCCCTCTCTCACACACACACACTTACTCTCTCCCTCTCTCACACACACACACACTTACTCTCTCCCTCTCTCACACACACACACACTTACTCTCTCCCTCTCTCACAAACACACACACTTACTCTCTCCCTCTCTCACACACACACACACACTTACTCTCTCCCTCTCTCACACACACACACACTTACTCTCTCCCTCTCTCACACACACACTTACTCTCTCCCTCTCTCACACACACACTTACTCTCTCCCTCTCTCACACACACACTTACTCTCTCCCTCTCTCACAAACACACACACTTACTCTCTCCCTCTCTCACGCACACACACACTTACTCTCTCCCTCTCTCACAAACACACACTTACTCTCTCCCTCTCTCACACACACACACACTTACTCTCTCCCTCTCACACACACACACACTTACTCTCTCCCTCTCTCACAAA
>NC_139596.1:19960486-19968378 GCF_946808225.1 Silurus aristotelis | reverse complement strand
GCGTGTGTGTGTGTGTGTGTGTGTGTGTGTGCGTGTGACTCTTAGACCACAGTGATATACTACCTGTATGCTGATCAGCAGTAAATGAGGAAGATGAGTGATGATAAGTGTGGAGGTCAGGGTGAGTGTGAGTGTGAGTGTGGAGGTCAGGGTGAGTGTGGAGGTCAGGGTGATGATGAGTGTGGAGGTCAGGGTGAGTGTGAGTGTGGAGGTCAGGGTGAGTGTGGAGGTCAGAGTGATGATGAGTGTGGAGGTCAGGGTGAGTGTGGAGGTCAGGGTGATGATGAGTGTGGAGGTCAGGGTGAGTGTGAGTGTGGAGGTCAGGGTGAGTGTGGAGGTCAGGGTGATGATGAGTGTGGAGGTCAGGGTGATGATGAGTGTGGAGGTCAGGGTGAGGGTGAGTGTGGAGGTCAGGGTGAGTGTGGAGGTCAGGGTGATGATGAGTGTGGAGGTCAGGGTGATGATGAGTGTGGAGGTCAGGGTGAGTGTGGAGGTCAGGGTGATGATGAGTGTGGAGGTCAGGGTGATGATGAGTTTGGAGGTCAGGGTGATGATGAGTGTGGAGGTCAGGGTGATGATGAGTGTGGAGGTCAGGGTGAATGTGGAGGTCAGGGTGATGATGAGCGTGGAGGTCAGAGTGATGATGAGCGTGGAGGTCAGGGTGAGTGTGGAGGTCAGGGTGATGATGAGCGTGGAGGTCAGAGTTGTGATGAGCGTGGAGGTCAGAGTGATGATGAGCGTGGAGGTCAGAGTGATGATGAGTGTGGAGGTCAGGGTGAGTGTGGAGGTCAGAGTGATGATGAGCGTGGAGGTCAGAGTGATGATGAGTGTGGAGGTCAGGGTGAGTGTGGAGGTCAGAGTGATGATGAGCGTGGAGGTCAGAGTTGTGATGAGCGTGGAGGTCAGAGTGATGATGAGCGTGGAGGTCAGAGTGATGATGAGTGTGGAGGTCAGGGTGATGAGTGTGGAGGTCAGGGTGATGAGTGTGGAGGTCAGAGTGATGATGAGTGTGGAGGTCAGGGTGAAGAGTGTGGAGGTCAGAGTGATGATGAGCGTGGAGGTCAGAGTGATGATGAGTGTGGAGGTCAGGGTGATGATGAGTGTGGAGGTCAGAGTGATGATGAGTGTGGAGGTCAGAGTGATGATGAGTGTGGAGGTCAGGGTGATGATGAGTGTGGAGGTCAGAGTGATGATGAGCGTGGAGGTCAGGGTGATGAGTGTGGAGGTCAGAGTGATGATGAGCGTGGAGGTCAGAGTGGTGATGAGCGTGGAGGTCAGAGTGATGATGAGCGTGGAGGTCAGAGTGATGATGAGTGTGGAGGTCAGGGTGATGAGTGTGGAGGTCAGGGTGATGAGTGTGGAGGTCAGAGTGATGATGAGTGTGGAGGTCAGGGTGATGAGTGTGGAGGTCAGGGTGAAGAGTGTGGAGGTCAGAGTGATGATGAGCGTGGAGGTCAGAGTGATGATGAGTGTGGAGGTCAGGGTGATGATGAGTGTGGAGGTCAGGGTGATGATGAGTGTGGAGGTCAGAGTGATGATGAGTGTGGAGGTCAGAGTGATGATGAGTGTGGAGGTCAGGGTGATGATGAGTGTGGAGGTCAGGGTGATGAGTGTGGAGGTCAGAGTGATGATGAGCGTGGAGGTCAGGGTGATGATGAGTGTGGAGGTCAGGGTGATGATGAGTGTGGAGGTCAGGGTGATGATGAGTGTGGAGGTCAGGGTGATGAGCGTGGAGGTCAGAGTGATGATGAGCGTGGAGGTCAGAGTGATGATGAGTGTGAAGGTCAGAGTGATGATGAGTGTGGAGGTCAGGGTGATGAGTGTGGAGGTCAGAGTGATAATGAGCGTGGAGGTCAGAGTGATGATGAGCGTGGAGGTCAGAGTGATGATGAGTGTGGAGGTCAGGGTGATGAGTGTGGAGGTCAGGGTGATGAGTGTGGAGGTCAGAGTGATGATGAGCGTGGAGGTCAGGGTGATGAGCGTGGAGGTCAGAGTGATGATTAGTGTGGAGGTCAGGGTGATGAGCGTGGAGGTCAGAGTGATGAGTGTGGAGGTCAGGGTGATGATGAGTGTGGAGGTCAGGGTGATGATTAGTGTGGAGGTCAGGGTGATGAGTGTGGAGGTCAGAGTGATGAGTGTGGAGGTCAGGGTGATGATGAGTGTGGAGGTCAGAGTGATGATGAGTGTGGAGGTCAGAGTGATGATGAGTGTGGAGGTCAGGGTGATGAGTGTGGAGGTCAGGGTGATGAGTGTGGAGGTCAGAGTGATGATGAGTGTGGAGGTCAGGGTGATGATGAGTGTGGAGTTCAGGGTGATGATGAGTGTGGAGGTCAGGGTGATGATGAGTGTGGAGGTCAGGGTGATGATGAGTGTGGAGGTCAGGGTGATGATGAGTGTGGAGGTCAGGGTGATGAGTGTGGAGGTCAGAGTGATGATGAGCGTGGAGGTCAGGGTGATGATGAGCGTGGAGGTCAGAGTGATGATGAGTGTGGAGGTCAGGGTGATGAGTGTGGAGGTCAGGGTGATGAGTGTGGAGGTCAGGGTGATGATGAGTGTGGAGGTCAGGGTGATGATGAGTGTGGAGGTCAGAGTGATGATGAGTGTGGCGGTCAGGGTGATGAGTGCGGAGGTCAGGGTGAAAAGTGTGGAGGTCAGAGTGATGATGAGTGTGGAGGTCAGAGTGATGATGAGTGTGGAGGTCAGGGTGATGAGTGTGGAGGTCAGAGTGATGATGAGCGTGGAGGTCAGAGTGATGATGAGTGTGGAGGTCAGGGTGATGAGTGTGGAGGTCAGGGTGAAAAGTGTGGAGGTCAGAGTGATGATGAGTGTGGAGGTCAGAGTGATGATGAGTGTGGAGGTCAGGGTGATGATGAGTGTGGAGGTCAGGGTGATGAGTGTGGAGGTCAGGGTGATGAGTGTGGAGGTCAGAGTGATGATTAGTGTGGAGGTCAGAGTGATGAGTGTGGAGGTCAGAGTGATGAGTGTGGAGGTCAGAGTGATGAGTGTGGAGGTCAGAGTGATGAGTGTGGAGGTCAGAGTGATGATGAGTGTGGAGGTCAGGGTGATGATGAGTGTGGAGGTCAGGGTGATGAGTGTGGAGGTCAGAGTGATGATGAGTGTGGAGGTCAGGGTGATGAGTGTGGAGGTCAGAGTGATGAGTGTGGAGGTCAGAGTGATGAGTGTGGAGGTCAGAGTGATGAGTGTGGAGGTCAGAGTGATGATGAGTGTGGAGGTCAGGGTGATGATGAGTGTGGAGGTCAGGGTGATGAGTGTGGAGGTCAGAGTGATGATGAGTGTGGAGGTCAGGGTGATGATGAGTGTGGAGGTCAGGGTGATGATGAGTGTGGAGGTCAGGGTGATGATGAGTGTGGAGGTCAGGGTGATGATGAGTGTGGAGGTTAGGGTGATGATGATTGTGGAGGTCAGAGTGATGATGAGCGTGGAGGTCAGAGTGATGATGAGTGTGGAGGTCAGGGTGATGAGTGTGGAGGTCAGGGTGATGAGTGTGGAGGTCAGAGTGATGATGAGTGTGGAGGTCAGGGTGATGATGAGTGTGGAGTTCAGGGTGATGATGAGTGTGGAGGTCAGGGTGATGATGAGTGTGGAGGTCAGGGTGATGATGAGTGTGGAGGTCAGGGTGATGATGAGTGTGGAGGTCAGGGTGATGAGTGTGGAGGTCAGAGTGATGATGAGCGTGGAGGTCAGGGTGATGATGAGCGTGGAGGTCAGAGTGATGATGAGTGTGGAGGTCAGGGTGATGAGTGTGGAGGTCAGGGTGATGAGTGTGGAGGTCAGGGTGATGATGAGTGTGGAGGTCAGGGTGATGATGAGTGTGGAGGTCAGAGTGATGATGAGTGTGGCGGTCAGGGTGATGAGTGCGGAGGTCAGGGTGAAAAGTGTGGAGGTCAGAGTGATGATGAGTGTGGAGGTCAGAGTGATGATGAGTGTGGAGGTCAGGGTGATGAGTGTGGAGGTCAGAGTGATGATGAGCGTGGAGGTCAGAGTGATGATGAGTGTGGAGGTCAGGGTGATGAGTGTGGAGGTCAGGGTGAAAAGTGTGGAGGTCAGAGTGATGATGAGTGTGGAGGTCAGAGTGATGATGAGTGTGGAGGTCAGGGTGATGATGAGTGTGGAGGTCAGGGTGATGAGTGTGGAGGTCAGGGTGATGAGTGTGGAGGTCAGAGTGATGATTAGTGTGGAGGTCAGAGTGATGAGTGTGGAGGTCAGAGTGATGAGTGTGGAGGTCAGAGTGATGAGTGTGGAGGTCAGAGTGATGAGTGTGGAGGTCAGAGTGATGATGAGTGTGGAGGTCAGGGTGATGATGAGTGTGGAGGTCAGGGTGATGAGTGTGGAGGTCAGAGTGATGATGAGTGTGGAGGTCAGGGTGATGATGAGTGTGGAGGTCAGGGTGATGATGAGTGTGGAGGTCAGGGTGATGATGAGTGTGGAGGTCAGGGTGATGATGAGTGTGGAGGTTAGGGTGATGATGATTGTGGAGGTCAGAGTGATGATGAGCGTGGAGGTCAGAGTGATGATGAGTGTGGAGGTCAGAGTGATGATGAGTGTGGAGGTCAGGGTGATGATGAGTGTGGAGGTCAGGGTGATGAGTGTGGAGGTCAGGGTGATGAGTGTGGAGGTCAGAGTGATGATTAGTGTGGAGGTCAGAGTGATGAGTGTGGAGGTCAGAGTGATGAGTGTGGAGGTCAGAGTGATGAGTGTGGAGGTCAGAGTGATGATGAGTGTGGAGGTCAGGGTGATGAGTGTGGAGGTCAGAGTGATGATGAGTGTGGAGGTCAGGGTGATGATGAGTGTGGAGGTCAGGGTGATGATGAGTGTGGAGGTCAGGGTGATGATGAGTGTGGAGGTCAGGGTGATGAGTGTGGAGGTCAGGGTGATGAGTGTGGAGGTCAGAGTGATGATTAGTGTGGAGGTCAGAGTGATGAGTGTGGAGGTCAGAGTGATGAGTGTGGAGGTCAGAGTGATGAGTGTGGAGGTCAGAGTGATGATGAGTGTGGAGGTCAGGGTGATGAGTGTGGAGGTCAGAGTGATGATGAGCGTGGAGGTCAGGGTGATGAGTGTGGAGGTCAGGGTGATAAGTGTGGAGGTCAGAGTGATGATGAGTGTGGAGGTCAGGGTGATGAGTGTGGAGGTCAGGGTGATGAGTGTGGAGGTCAGGGTGATGAGTGTGGAGGTCAGAGTGATGATTAGTGTGGAGGTCAGAGTGATGATGAGTGATGATAAATGTGTGGAAGTTAGGGTGATCTCTTAATACTCTTCATTATTACATTATTGTTTCTCTTGCAGTGGAGGATATGAAGCCCCGCCCTCTTGGGCTCGTCCACCTGTTTTGTTATCTCACCTCTGTAAACCTGTTTATTCTCCGACTGTTTGGAATTGCAAAGTGAGTCTGAAAGTCTGAATCAGCAAGAAGAAACAAGTTTGGAATCTGGGAGATGCTTATTTTTCACTCTTTATTCATTTATTCATGACAGGCACACTCAGAGGAAGCTGCTGTATTCTCCAGATTGTCATAGCAGCATCAGTCTGTGTGTGTGTGTATGTGTGTGTGTGTGTGTGTGTGTGTGTGTGTGTGTGTGTGTGTGTAGTGCAGAAGGAAAGAGCACTGATCTCAGAGCTAATTATCAGCACCATGTAAAGTAGAGAATGATAATAAAGCTATGATTGTTCTTACATTCAATGTAAAGAGTGTCATTATCAGAGTAAATTGTAATCACGGATCAGTCACAGTACAGCAGGGATCAATCATTACACTGCAGGGATCAATCATTACACTGCAGGGATCAATCATTACACTGCAGGGATCAATCATTACACTGCAGGGATCAGTCACTACAAGTGCAGGGATCGGTCATTGGACTGCGGGGATCGGTCACGCCACTGCGGGGATCGGTCACGCCACTGCGGGGATCGGTCACGCCACTGCGGGGATCGGTCACGCCACTGCGGGGATCGGTCACGCCACTGCGGGTATCAATCATTACATGGCAGGGATCAGTCATTACACTGCAGAGATCAGTTACACCACCGCAGGGATCAGTCATTACACTGCAGGGATCAGTCATTACACTGCAGAGATCAGTCATTACACTGCAGAGATCAGTCATTACACTGCAGGGATCAGTCATTACACTGCAGGGATCAGTCATTACACTGCAGGGATCAGTCACTGTGCTGCAGGGATCAAAGACCATCACTCCATGAAGCAGAACTCAGATGAATTAGAATTCTTCCACTACAAAACCAATTTTATTTAAGAGATTTTTTATATTTACAGTTTGATTGTACACTTTTTTCTTTTTAGTTTCTTTCAATTCCTTTTATCCCTTTCTATACTTTTGTTTTTTTTACTTTGTTCTGTTTTTTATTAAAGCCCTGAATAAATCAACATTGAAAAATAGCTGAGCTAAAAACGTGTTTTTTTTCTGTTTTTCAGAAAAAACAAGATTCACTTTGTGATTTCAAACATTGTGCATGAACACACACACACACACACACACACACACACACACACACACACACACACACACACACACTGTCTCTCTTTGAAAATGGTGTCTCTTCACCATATGGTCTGTAAATGTGATGTCCATCGCAACAACAACAATAATAATATCACTCATTAATCAAATAACCCAGTCATCAGTGTTACTCAGGTCAGGTGACTCTCAGTGTCGGTCTCAAGCCCAGATAAATGTGGATGTTTGTGTTATGAAGGACATCCAGCGTAAAACATGTCAAATCAAAAATGCGGATTACAAATCAGAATTTCATAGCGGATCGGTCGAGGCCCGGGTTAACAACGACCGCCACAGATATCGTTAACCAACAGGGTACCGGTGTAAATTGTGCTGCTGTTGGCTAAAGGAGGAGAAGGAGAGGAGGAAGACGTCTACAGAGACGGCAGGGAAAGGAGAAGTGGAGGAGAGTGGAGGTTCAGGTTGGTACTATGACTGGTAAAGGGAGAGAGGGAGCTGATATAATGGAGAGGAGAAAGGTAGAGATGTTGTGTGGAAAGGGAGTAAGAGCAGGAACATTGGAGGGGTTTAAACTGTTCTATCATGGTGTGGATGGGAAGAGAAATGGTGTAGGGGTGATTCTGAAGGAAGAGTACAGTAAGAGTGTAGTGGAGGTGAAGAGAGTTTCTGATAGGGTGATGATCGTGAAGGTGGAAGTTGAAGGGATGATGATAAATGTCATCAGTGTTTATGCTCCACAAGTTGGCTGTGAGATGGAGGAGAAGGAAAGATTCTGGAGTGAATTAGATGAAGTGGTAGATGGTGTACCTAGGAAAGAACGATTGGTGATTGGGGCAGACTTTAATGGGCATGTAGGTGAAGGGAACAGAGGTGATGAGGAGGTGATGGGTAGGTATGGCTTTAAGGAGAGGAATGTAGAAGGGCAGATGGTGGTAGATTTTGCTAAAAGGATGGAAATGGCAGTGGTGAACACGTATTTTAAGAAGAAGGAGGATCATAGGGTGACGTATAAGAGTGGAGGAAGGTGCACACAGGTGGATTATGTTCTTTGGAGACTGTAAGGTGTTGGCAGGGGACAGTGTAGATAGACAGCATCGGATGGTGGTCTGGAGGATGGTTTTGGAGGTGAAGAAGAGGAGGAGAGTGAGGACTGAAAGAAGAATAAGATGGTGGAAACTGAAGGATGAAGACTGTAGTGTGAGGTTCAGGGACGAGGTCAGATAGGAGCTCGGTGGTGGTGAGAAGGTGCTGGATGATTGTGGAACAACTGCAGAAGAAATAAGGGAGACAGCTAGAAAGGTTCTTGGTGTAACATCTGGAAATAGAAAGGAAGACAAAGAGACGTGGTGGTGGAATGAGGAAGTGCAGGAGAGCAGAAGGAGAAAGAGGTTGGAG
>NC_139596.1:19935486-19947986 GCF_946808225.1 Silurus aristotelis | reverse complement strand
GAATAAAGTGATGATGGTGAAAGTGTGTGTGTGTGTGTGTGTGTGAGTGAGGGAATGGAGGTGTGTTTGCAGTGTGTATGAAGTTAGTATAGAGGGGAGTGTGTGTGTTGTGAAGGTCAGGGTGAAGGACTGAGAGGGTTTTCTCACCCTGTCTGGACCAGGAGCTCCATTAGCGCTTAGCACTTAGCCGATCCACAGGGGTCACGTGGCAGTGTTATAAATAGCTCTGGTGTTTTCAGGGGGACGAGAGAGTCTCTTTACGCTCTCTGTCTCCCAGCAAAGCCCAACACTTGTCTCTTTATTCCACAGATGGTGAGAGGGAGGAGAGTGTGATCATCAGGGAGCCCACAGGAATCATGGGAAAGATGTCAGTAAGCAAAGCCAGTTAGCATCACGTCATGCTAGTCACCTGGGGTTCACCAGCAAAAACTGTCTAGTGTCCAAACTTACACTCGTTTCTTCAGCTAGGAGACACGGAGACAGTGTTTAGGAGGAACCTTCACCAAGAACAGTGTGCTACAGTGTGTGTTTGTTGTTTGTTGTTGATCAGGGCCCTGTTGGTGTGGTGCTGAACAGACAGCGCTAGTTCAGCACCAGTGTTGTGGAAAGCTAAAAAAGCACATGGGAGGAGGGCAGAGAGTAGAAATGGGACATAGCTGGTGGCTGATGAGGAGCACGGATGCTTCTCACCATCCTTAAGGAGACCAAGGAGTATAAATGGAAGCCAGGAGGCCGTTAGAACTGAGCTTACTGTTAACTTCAATAACAACCAGAGTCTCTCCTCCTCTGACCCTTCAGGACTGGGACCATCAAGTGTCAGCACTACAAACCACAACCCCATAGATCGGCTCCCTCAGGTCTCATCCTGCACACACCTACACAAACCCACTCACATACTCTCACACACTCTCACGCACACACGAGTGCGCGCACTCACACACACACGCGCAAACACACACACACACACACACACACACACACACACACACACACACACACACACCTCCAACCACCGTAACATGCTAAAACTAAATAAAGCACCCATGTGAGCACTAATCTGTTTTTGGTGTGTGTGTGTGTGTGTGTGTGTGTGTGTGTGTGTGTGTGTGTGTGTGTGTGTGTGTGTATATGTTCAGCTTGATGTAACCGCGAGGGGCTACAGACCAACGTCATTAATCTCACAGCATTGACATGGAGTGTGTATGTGCAGACATGTAGAGTGGAGTGTGTGGAGTGTGTGTGTGTGTGTGTGTGTGTGTGTGTGTGTGTGTGTGTGTGTGTGTGTGTGTGTGTGATGAAGAATGTAGAGTGGTGGACAGTAAGGAGATAGACAATGTGTATTTTAAATGTTGAAAATGTTGGACAGTGAAGTCCAACAGTCAGGATGCTGGATGGTGATAAGTTGGAAGATGAGGATGTTGGACGGTGAGGATGTTGGACGGTGAGGACGGTGAGGATGTTGGACGGTGAGGATGTTGGACGGTGAGGATGGTGAGGATGTTGGACGGTGAGGATGTTGGACGGAGAGGATGATGGACAATGAGGAGGTGGAAGATGAGAATGTATCTACAGTGAGGATGCTGGATGGTAAGAGTTGGACAGTAAGAATGCTGGATGAGGGATCTGGATGTGCGCGAGATGAAACCGAACGGAGGCGAATTGGAATAAGCTGGAAATTTTCTGCTGCACACTCGACACAAAACGCTGAATTCAGCAAAGCTGCAGGGAAAAGAGACAGAATTAGAGAGAGAGAGAGAGAGAGAGAGAGAGAGAGAGAGAGAGAGAGAGATGGATAGAGAGAATAAGCAGAGAAGGCATGTGTAAGGACGAATGTGTGCAGAGCGCAGGAGTGGAGGAGAAAATGATCTATAATATTACTTTACTGTAAAACAGAACAGAATAAATCTTCATATAAAGTGCTTCAGGTCTGAAAGTGACGTTTCACACAAAAGATAAAATATAGCTGTTATTATACATTTATACAATCAGCACATCCTCCACCTTCTCCACGTTCTCCACATCTCCACTCGTTTAGCTAAATTACTCCCAATAACCCCAGATTTAATAACGCTGCTCTCCCTATATCATCACACAGACCAGGAGGAAGACCAGGAGGAGGAGGACTTTAGAATGGAGCAGCAACTCAGAAGAAATCTGAAACCTTCATCAGAATAATAAAATCCAAATCCTCAAAACTCTTTCATTTCAAACCAGATATCTGATTATGAAGATCTCTACAGTTTCTCCTGAGCATCAAGTCTGATTCAGAGAAAAAGGTGAGATTTCAGTTAATAGTTTCCATCTTCTCTCTCGCTCAGGAAATTTCATGTTTGTCTCCTCCTTGAGTTTTAGTTCCGATCTCAACATCGGATCGGACACAGATTAGACCGGCTCTCAGGGAGGATTTAATGCTGGACCTCCAGACTTTTCTGGTGCAGAAGTTCTGTGAGTTGGACCCTTGGGGGTGGAGTCTGATCTGATCTCGGTTACGTGGGATTCTGATGGAGATGTTGAACTTCAGCTCGTGTTTCTGCAGCTCAAGTGAGGAGCAGTGTGATGTCCAGCGCCACCTTCTGACTTTCTGCTGGAGCTGCAGCTACGTCACACTGCAGTCAATAATAATGTTACTTCAGCAGTGGATAGCAGTGAGGAACACGTGAGGAGATGAGTCTTCATCAGAGACATGTCTAATCACACACAACACACACACCCCTCACACTCAAACAAACCACAACGCACAACCCACACGCACACACCACAAACAACTCACTAACAAACCCCACACACAGTCCACACACACACTTTACACAACCCTCACACACACAACCCCAATGCACAACACACACCTCACACACACACAACCCTTACACACACACAACACTCACAACCCCCATGCACAACCCTCACAAACACTTCACACACAACACTCACATGAACAACCCTCACACTTCACACACTCAACCCTCAAAAACACAACCCATATACATCAACCTCATGCAATACTCACACCTCACAAACCACACACACACACACACACACACACACACACCTATAATACAACCCCCCACACACACAACCTATACAAGACACACCTCACACAACCAACACACAACCTACACACACAACTCGCATACATCTTCTGGCAAGTATCAGCTACAGCTCCTCATGAGGAGCATAGGTGTGTGTGTGTGTGTGTGTGTGTGTGTGTGTGTGTGTGTGTGTGTGTGTGTGTGTGTGTGTGTATATGTGTGTGTTCAGTTAGACGACCAGCTCTGAACAAAAACAAAACAAATGTGCACTGGTGCATGTAAGGATGCTCGCACAATCAAAGCCAGCTATATGGGTCGATCTAACAGCCTGCGTGTGCGTGTGTGTGTGTGTGTGTGTGTGTGTGTGTGTGCGCGCATGGCTGTGTACCTCCTGTCCAAAGGAGTTTATTTTGGAAAAATAAAAAGACTCTTTCGTTCTGCAGAATAGAGCACTCACAAAAGGGATTTGTAGCAATTGCGCGCACACACACACACACACACACACACACACACACACACACACACACACAAGCACAAATGCATGCACAGTAGGCCATCTTAAGATGTGCCCACACACACACACACTGCAGCAACTAAGTAAAAAAAGAAATAAATGAATATCAGTAGCAAAACATCTAAAGAGTAAAATAACACCCAGAATTACACACACACACACACACACACACACACACACACACACACACACACACACACACATTAGTTTGTTAGGTATTTTTGTCTAAATACACTTTTAAATGCATTTTACAGAAAATGTCTAATGTGTACATATTTCTCTCTCCATCTGTCTGTCTGTCTCTCCGTCTGTCTGTCTCTCCGTCTGTCTGTCTCTCCGTCTGTCTGTCTCTCCTGGGATTTTGTCCATCTGATGACTGTTTCAGCTGATGCTTCGCCATGGTGACTGCTCCTACAGCTCTGTGTGTGTATTTATTTACGAGTGTGTGTATGTATATATGTGTGTATTTATTTGTGGTTCAAGACCAAAACCGCTGCTGAGCAAAAAGAACAAAGACTCGTCTCAGTTTTGCCAAAAAACATCTGGATGATCCACAAGACTTTTGGAAAAATACTCTGTGAACTTTCGAGAAAAAAGTAGAACTTTTTGGAAGGTGTGTGTCCCATTACATGTGGCGTAAAAGTAACAGCGCATTTCAGAAAAAGAACATCATCCCAGCAGTAAAATATGGTGGTGGTAGTGTGAAGGTCTGGGAATGTTCTGCTGCTTCAGGACCTGACAGACCTGCTGTGATAAATGGAACCATGAATTCTGCTGTTTACCTAAAAATCCTGAAGGAGAATGTCCTGCCATCTGTTCGTGACCTCAAGCTGAAGCGAACTTGGGTTCTGATCCAAAACACCAGCAGGTCCACCTCTGAATGGCTGAAGAAAAACAGAATGAAGACTTTGGAGTGGCCTAGTCAAAGTCCTGACCTGAATCCTATTGAGATGTTGTGGCATGACCTTAAAAAGGGGGTTCATGGTGGAAATCCCTCCAATGTGGCTGAATTACAACAATTCAGCAGAGACGAGTGAAAAAAATTCCTCCACAGCGCAGAAACAGACTCAGTGCAGGTTTTCACAAACACTTAATTGCAGTTGTTGCTGCTGAGGGCGGCCCAAGCAGTTATTAGGTTTAGGGGGCAAACACTTTTTCACACAGGGCCATGTAGTTTTGGATTTTGTTTTCCCTCAATAATAAAAACCTTAATTTATAAACTGCATGTTGTTCACTTGTGTTCTCTTTTACTAATATTTAAATTAGTCTGATCTGAAACATTAAAGTGTGAAAACAAAACTTTTTCCACATCACCGTATGTGTATATATGTGTATTTATGTATGTGTGTGTATTTATGTATGTGTGTGTATTTATGTATGTGTGTGTATTTATGTATGTGTGTGTATATGTGTGTGTATTTATGTATGTGTGTGTATTTATGTATGTGTGTGTATTTATGTATGTGTGTGTATTTATGTATGTGTGTGTATATGTGTGTGTATTTATGTATGTGTGTGTATATGTGTGTGTATTTATGTATGTGTGTGTATATGTGTGTGTATTTATGTATGTGTGTGTATATGTGTGTGTATTTATGTATGTGTGTATATGTGTGTGTATTTATGTATGTGTGTGTATTTGTGTGTGTATTTATGTATGTGTGTGTATTTATGTATGCGTGGATTTATGTATGTGTGTGTATTTATGTATGTGTGTATATGTGTGTGTATTTATGTATGTGTGTATATGTGTGTGTATTTATGTATGTGTGTATATGTGTGTGTATTTATGTATGTGTGTGTATATGTGTGTGTATTTATGTATGTGTGTGTATATGTGTGTGTATTTATGTATGTGTGTGTATATGTGTGTGTATTTATGTATGTGTGTATGTGTGTGTGTATGTGTGTGTATTTATGTAGGTGTGTATATGTGTGTGTATTTATGTATGTGTGTGTATATGTGTGTGTATTTATGTATGTGTGTGTATATGTGTGTGTATTTGTGTGTGTGTATATGTGTGTGTATATGTGTGTATATGTAAGTGTGTGTATTTATTTATGTGTGTATATGTGTGTGTATTTATGTATGTGTATATGTGTGTGTATTTATGAGTGTGTATATATGTGTGTGTATTTATGTATGTGTATATATGTGTGTGTATTTATGAGTGTGTATATATGTGTGTGTATTTATGTATGTGTGTGTATTTATGTATGTGTGTGTATTTATGTATGTGTGTGTATTTATGTATGTGTGTGTATATGTGTGTGTATTTATGTATGTGTGTGTATATGTGTGTGTATTTATGTATGTGTGTGTATATGTGTGTGTATTTATGTATGTGTGTGTATATGTGTGTGTATTTATGTATGTGTGTGTATATGTGTGTGTATTTATGTATGTGTGTGTATATGTGTGTGTATTTATGTATGTGTGTATATGTGTGTGTATTTATGTATGTGTGTGTATTTGTGTGTGTATTTATGTATGTGTGTGTATTTATGTATGCGTGGATTTATGTATGTGTGTGTATTTATGTATGTGTGTATATGTGTGTGTATTTATGTATGTGTGTATATGTGTGTGTATTTATGTATGTGTGTGTATATGTGTGTGTATTTATGTATGTGTGTGTATATGTGTGTGTATTTATGTATGTGTGTGTATATGTGTGTGTATTTATGTATGTGTGTATGTGTGTGTGTATGTGTGTGTATTTATGTAGGTGTGTATATGTGTGTGTATTTATGTATGTGTGTGTATATGTGTGTGTATTTATGTATGTGTGTGTATATGTGTGTGTATTTGTGTGTGTGTATATGTGTGTGTATATGTGTGTATATGTAAGTGTGTGTATTTATTTATGTGTGTATATGTGTGTGTATGTGTGTGTATTTATGTATGTGTATATGTGTGTGTATATATGTGTGTATTTATGTATGTGTATATATGTGTGTGTATTTATGAGTGTGTATATATGTGTGTGTATTTATGAGTGTGTATATATGTGTGTGTATTTATGTATGTGTATATATATGTGTGTGTATTTATGAGTGTGTATATATGTGTGTGTATTTATGTGTGTGTATATATGTGTGTGTATTTATGAGTGTGTATATATGTGTGTGTATTTATGTATGTGTATATATGTGTGTGTATTTATGAGTGTGTATATATGTGTGTGTATTTATGAGTGTGTATATATGTGTGTGTATTTATGTATGTGTATATATATGTGTGTGTATTTATGAGTGTGTATATATGTGTGTGTATTTATGAATGTGTATATATGTGTGTGTATTTATGAATGTGTATATATGTGTGTGTATTTATGTATGTGTATATATGTGTGTGTATTTATGAGTGTGTATATATGTGTGTGTATTTATGAATGTGTATATATGTATGTGTATATATGTGTGTGTATTTATGAGTGTGTATATATGTGTGTGTATTTATGAGTGTGTATATATGTGTGTGTATTTATGAGTGTGTATATATGTGTGTGTATTTATGAGTGTGTATATATGTGTGTGTATTTATGAGTGTGTATATATGTGTGTGTATTTATGAGTGTGTATATATGTTTGTGTATTTATGAGTGTGTATATATGTGTGTGTATTTATGTGTGTGTATATATGTGTGTGTATTTATGAGTGTGTATATATGTGTGTGTATTTATGAGTGTGTATATATGTGTGTGTATTTATGTATGTGTATATATGTGTGTGTATTTATGAGTGTGTATATATGTGTGTGTATTTATGAGTGTGTATATATGTGTGTGTATTTATGTATGTGTATATATGTGTGTGTATTTATGAGTGTGTATATATGTGTGTGTATTTATGAGTGTGTATATATGTGTGTGTATTTATGTATG
The DNA here is from genome assembly GCF_946808225.1 of Silurus aristotelis. Taxonomy (NCBI): domain Eukaryota; kingdom Metazoa; phylum Chordata; class Actinopteri; order Siluriformes; family Siluridae; genus Silurus; species Silurus aristotelis. The sequence goes on along the minus strand of NC_139596.1, from coordinate 19,940,555 downwards.
TGTATATATATGTGTGTGTATTTATGAGTGTGTATATATGTGTGTGTATTTATGAGTGTGTATATATGTGTGTGTATTTATGTATGTGTATATATATGTGTGTGTATTTATGAGTGTGTATATATGTGTGTGTATTTATGAGTGTGTATATATGTGTGTGTATTTATGAGTGTGTATATATGTGTGTGTATTTATGTATGTGTATATATGTGTGTGTATTTATGAGTGTGTATATATGTGTGTGTATTTATGTATGTGTATATATATGTGTGTGTATTTATGAGTGTGTATATATGTGTGTGTATTTATGAGTGTGTATATATGTGTGTGTATTTATGAGTGTGTATATATGTGTGTGTATTTATGTATGTGTATATATGTGTGTGTATTTATGAGTGTGTATATATGTGTGTGTATTTATGAGTGTGTATATATGTGTGTGTATTTATGTATGTGTATATATGTGTGTGTATTTATGAGTGTGTATATATGTGTGTGTATTTATGAGTGTGTATATATGTGTGTGTATTTATGTATATGTATATCTCTGTGTATGTGTGTATTTATGTATGTGTATATATGTGTGTGTATTTATGTATGTGTATATATGTGTGTGTATTTATGTGTGTATATATGTGTGTGTATTTATGTATATGTATATCTCTGTGTATGTGTGTGTATTTATGAGTGTGTATATATGTGTGTGTATTTATGTATGTGTATATATGTGTGTGTATTTATGAGTGTGTATATATGTGTGTGTATTTATGAGTGTGTATATATGTGTGTGTATTTATGAGTGTGTATATATGTGTGTGTATTTATGTATGTGTATATATGTGTGTGTATTTATGAGTGTGTATATATGTGTGTGTATTTATGAGTGTGTATATATGTGTGTGTATTTATGTATGTGTATATATGTGTGTGTATTTATGAGTGTGTATATATGTGTGTGTATTTATGAGTGTGTATATATGTGTGTGTATTTATGTATGTGTATATATGTGTGTGTATTTATGAGTGTGTATATATGTGTGTGTATTTATGAGTGTGTATATATGTGTGTGTATTTATGTATATGTATATCTCTGTGTATGTGTGTATTTATGTATGTGTATATATGTGTGTGTATTTATGTATGTGTATATATGTGTGTGTATTTATGTGTGTGTATATATGTGTGTGTATTTATGTATATGTATATCTCTGTGTATGTGTGTGTATATGTGTGTAATTAGGTATAACTGTGTGGATATACAGTATATGTGCGTGTATTCATCAGTGGCGTGAAGTCAGGGTCAGTAAACACTTCTCTGCTGGACTAAACACTATCAGAAGCTCTGATCTACATTTACAACATCAATTCTAATATTTGTTCCATGGAATTGTATGAATTTCTTCCATCAGTTTCTTCTCTTCATGTCGTGGTGTTTCTCTCGGCTGCACTGCTTCAGTACGTGGATGTGGATGCAGATTTTTTGTCCAATCAGATTTCAGCCTCTATGTGCTGCCATGTGAATCTAATCTGCTCAGAACCTTCAGAATCAGTACTGCTGGACTTTTACCATCGAGAATATTACCAACAGCTCTGTTTCTTTATCCAATCAGATTTCAGATTCTCCTCACAGGGCAGATCACTGGCCCAGAATAGCGTCAGCATTGTTCCGTCCTCTGATTGGTTGTTCAGAGGGAAACTGTTACAGCCGAGTTCGACTGGTAAAACACGTGTGTAGCTCTGCACACGTTCATACATCTGAGTTAGACTTTTTTACACCTACGGAGGAAGAGAAATTAATTTATACATGGTGAGGAGGTCACCAACCCTGAAGCTCGCTAGCGTGTCTCAGCCCGGGAAAGGGTTTGTTCTCCACTACCAGACCAGTGAATACGAGCGGTACCACTGGATTACAGCCTCTGGGGGGCGCTGCACATTATGAGTCTGTGTCTCTGGTGAGTAGGTTGTGTTTTATTTACATTTTATTGTTTTTGCTCCAGATGTTGTAGGTGCACAGTTGTGGTTGTAGTGTGGAGGTTTGGAGTGTAACTGGGTTTGTTGTTTTAGTAAAATGGTTTTCTCCTCCCGATGTGAAACGTCTCTCTGTAATGCCCAAGTTCTCCCACACCACCCCACTGCTGCTCCTTCACTGGCTTCCAGAAGCTGCACGTATCAGATTCAAAACACTGATGATGCCTACAAGGCCAAAAATGGACCAGCACCATCTTACCTCCGTGACCTCATCACATCTCACACTGCACCACGCTGTCTGAGATCCTCCAGCACTGCTCCACTGGTTCTTCACTGTTCTGGCACCGAGGTGGTGGAATGAACTTCCCTAGATGTCCATACAGAGGATTCCCTGACCATCTTTAAGCGACGGTTAAAGACCTACCTCTTCCTGAAACACTTGAATTCTACAAAGCAAACTTGGAAAGTGCTAATTTAAGAGTTATATTTATATTAGGTGTGTAATCTGGTGTACAGTGTAGATTTATTCATTACTAGAGACTCAAAGCACTTTTGTACGTCGCTCTGGATAAGAGATTCTGCTAAATGCCACAAATGTGAATGTAAATGAAGAAAAAGAGGAGAAGAGTGAAGGATGAAGACTGTGAGGTTCAGGGAGGAGGTCAGACAGGAGCTCGGTGGTGGTGGTGAAGAGGTGCTGGATGATTGTGGAACTACTGCAGGAGTGATGAGGGAGACAGATAGAAAGGTTCTTGGTGTAACATCTCGAAATAGAAATAAAGAAAAAGAGACGTGGTGGTGGAATGAGGAAGTGCAGGAGAGCAGAAAGAGAAAGAGGTTGGCAAAACAGAAGTGGGATCGACAGAGTGATGAGAAAAGTAGGCAGGAGTACAAGGAGATGCGGCAGCAGGTTAAAAGGGATGTGGCGAAAGCCAAGGAAAAGGCATATGAGGAACTGTAGGAGAAGTTGGACACTAAGGAAGGAGAAAAGGATTTATACCGTTTGGCCAGGCAGAGGAACCGAGCTGGGAAGGATGTGCTGCAAGTTAGAGCAATAAAGGATGGAGAGGGAAATGTGTTGACTAGTGAGGAGAGTGTGTTGAGAAGATGGAGGGAGTATTTTGAGCAGCTGATGAATGAGGAAAATCAGAGAGAGAGAAGATTGGATGATGTGGAAATGTGAAGCAGTAAGTAGATAGGATTAGTAAGGAGAAAGTGAGAGCAGAGATTGAAAGAATGAAGAGTGAAAAGTCGGTTTGGAGCCAAAAGAAGAAGAAGAAGATGATATGTGTATATCTGTGTGTATATGTGTGTATTTATGTAGAGAGCTTACTGTATATCCCATAATAACCCTAAAGATTTACACAATTATATTAAAAATGTGCTGATCAGAAACATAATGGAGAATGACGCTGCCCACTGACCACAAGTTTGACCCCGCCCACAGATCACACCCCAAACCCCTCCCACAGACCACACCCCAAACCCCTCCCACAGACCATGACCACACCCACAGATCATACCCATGACCCCTCCCACAGATCACACCCATAACCCTGCCCACAGGTCATTGGCAAATACTGACACCCACACAGTGTGTGTGTGTGTGTGTGTGTGTGTGTGTGTGTGTGTGTGTGTGTGTGTGTGTGTGCGCGCAGTTTGGTTTTACCTCAGTTGGCACTGATCATAACACCACATATAAACTATACACTGTGTACTGGCATGTAGATAAGTACACACACATCACATGTAAAGTCTCTCACTCTCACACACACACACACACACACACACACACACACACACACACACACACACACACACACACACACACACACACACACACACCCACACCCCCAAGGCAGAGGCAGCAGATGTACTTCTCTCCCAATAAAGCTAAAAATACAGAACAGATTAATTACCACACACACACACACACACGGGGTTGGGCAAAGATACATCATTTTAAAATAAAATACCAGATCTCTTTATTTTAAGTGTATCAAACTACCAAACACTGTATTTTTGCATTTTAAAAATACTAAAAAATATTTTTGCAATACATGAAATTTCTTCCCAAACCTTCCATAATAAATCTGACACGTGAAACAGGTAACAGATCAAATATTCACACACGTGTCCCTGTGATCTCCCACATGAAGATCAGATTTAAAGTGACCAACAGTTTGATGTGGAACAGTTTGTGAAAGACTCGTTATTGTGTCCTAATTTAGTGACTGGTGTTTAATAACGAGGAGCTGCTTTACAGCTCTCTCATACAGCAGCACATCACCTGCCCCACCAGGGGCGAAAGGACACTGGACCACTGCTACACACGATTCCTGAACAGCTACAAGGCACAATCATGTACACCGTTTGGGAAATCGGACCATGTTGTCATCTTCTTCATGCCTGTATACAAACAAAGGCTGAAACAGGAAGCTCAGCTTCAGAGGGAAGTTGCGTGCTGGACTGACCAATCGGTGGCCGCTCTGCAGGACGCTTTAGATGATACAGACTGAAACATGTTCAGGCGCAGGTCTGATGATGTCAGCATGTCTATGGAAGCAGTTGTGGGATTCATCAGGAAACTAGCAGATGATACGGTGCAGAAAACCACCATCAGAACGTTTCCCAACCAGAAGCCGTGGGTGGATAAAACCATCCGTGATGCTCTGAGATCTGCTCCACTGCCTACAACACTGGGGACATGGACGAGTACAAGGCTGCGTCTTACAGTGTTGGCAGAGCGGTGAAGGATCTAACACGGTGCTACAGGGGGAAACTACCATCACAGTTCCAACATGGTGGCTCTCGGAGCCTGTGGCAGGGACTAAGAACAATCATGGACTACAGAACACCATCTTCTAGAATGGGGAATGCGGACGCTTCTCTGGCAGATGAGCTGAAGAGCTTTTACGCTCGCTTTGAGGCTGCAGCTAACAACGCTAGCGGCACAAACAGCATGCACGCTGAGAGAGACGGAGAGGTGAACACCTTCACCATCTCTGAGCATGATGTGAGGAGGGCATTCAGGAGAGTGAATATCAGGAAGGCAGCCCTGTAACTTCTGCTGCACCATGGCCCAGGGAGCGTGAGTCCC
>NC_139596.1:19922531-19925031 GCF_946808225.1 Silurus aristotelis | reverse complement strand
CAACAAACAACTATAATGCATTACAGCTGCTGATGACCACTAACTTTCCTCTGCACTGTGTGTGTGTGTGTGTGTGTGTGTGTGTGTGTGTGTGTGTGTGTGTGTTAAATGCAAAAAATATATAAATTTAAAGACTGTTGAAAATAAACGCATCAGAGAACAGCGAGAGAAAAATATTCAAATATATAAGTAGAGAAGCGTCTATCAGGTCCGAGCGCCGCACACACACACACACACACACACACACACACACACACACACACAGCGGTTTAATCCCAGTACAGTGAGGATGTGTGTGTTACTGAAACAGGGTTAAAACAGTATTTAGAATCACTACAGTGTCTGAAACAAACCTGCAAACTGCAGAGTAACAATTTATCATTTACACACAAACGCTTTAATACCAAAATAATGACAAATACGATTATGAAAACACACACACCACCAACATCTCTACATCTACACCACAAGCATCACTACACACACACACACACACACACACACACCACCATGATAATCATACACCCCGAACCAGCACAACACACACACCACCAACATCTCTACATCTACACCACAAGCATCACTACACACACACACACACACACACACACACACACACCACCATGATAATCATACACCCCGAACCAGCACAACACACACACCACCAACATCTCTACATCTACACCACAAGCATCACTACACACACACACACACACACACACACACACACACACACACACACACCACCATGATAATCATACACCCCGAACCAGCACAACACACACACCACCAACATCTCTACATCTACACCACAAGCATCACTACACACACACACACACACACACACACACACACACACACACACACACACCACCATGATAATCATACACCCCGAACCAGCACAACACACACACCACCAACATCTCTACATCTACACCACAAGCATCACTACACACACACACACACACACACACACACACACACACACCACCATGATAATCATACACCCCGAACCAGCACAACACACACACCACCAACATCTCTACATCTACACCACAAGCATCACTACACACACACACACACACACACACACACACACACACACACACACACACACACACACCACCATGATAATCATACACCCCGAACCAGCACAACACACACACCACCAACATCTCTACATCTACACCACAAGCATCACTACACACACACACACACACACCACCATGATAATCATACACCCCGAACCAGCACAACACACACACCACCAACATCTCTACATCTACACCACAAGCATCACTACACACACACACACACACACACACACACACACACACACCACCATGATAATCATACACCCCGAACCAGCACAACACACACACCACCAACATCTCTACATCTACACCACAAGCATCACTACACACACACACACACACACACACACACACACACCACCATGATAATCATACACCCCGAACCAGCACAACACACACACCACCAACATCTCTACATCTACACCACAAGCATCACTACACACACACACACACACACACCACCATGATAATCATACACCCCGAACCAGCACAACACACACACCACCAACATCTCTACATCTACACCACAAGCATCACTACACACACACACACACACACACACACACACACACACACACCACCATGATAATCATACACCCCGAACCAGCACAACACACACACACCACCAACATCTCTACATCTACACCACAAGCATCACTACACACACACACACACACACACACACCACCATGATAATCATACACCCCGAACCAGCACAACACACACACCACCAACATCTCTACATCTACACCACAAGCATCACTACACACACACACACACACACACACACACACACACACACACACCACCATGATAATCATACACCCCGAACCAGCACAACACACACACCACCATCTCTACATCTACACCACAAGCATCACTACACACACACACACACACACACCACCATGATAATCATACACCCCGAACCAGCACAACACACACACCACCAACATCTCTACATCTACACCACAAGCATCACTACACACACACACACACACACACACACACACACACACACCACCATGATAATCATACACCCCGAACCAGCACAACACACACACCACCATCTCTACATCTACACCACAAGCATCACTACACACACACACACACACACACCACCATGATAATCATACAACCCGAACCAAAATACAGCATTTAAACACCACAAATATTAGAGCACAAACACCAGATGAATTTCTCTTTCAAAAAGAACACCATCTACAATCATTTAGAACTGGCCGATATAACACACACACACACACACACACACACACACACACACACACACACACATCATGTGAACAAACCAGCAGCCTCCAAAAACTATTACAGAAAAATGATGTGGTGTTTATTACTGAACACACACCAGGAACATCTCATCTGCAAGGGTCAGGCAATTAAAC
>NC_139596.1:19900659-19908159 GCF_946808225.1 Silurus aristotelis | reverse complement strand
AACCCAACCCCCACCTGACTCCCACCCGACTCACAATAAACCCAACCCCCACCTGACTCCCACCCGACTCACAATAAACCCAACCCCCACCTGACTCCCACCCGACTCACGCTAAACCCAATCCCCACCCAACTTACGCTAAACCCAACCCCCACCTGACTCCCACCTGACTCACGCTAAACCCAACCCCCACCCGACTCACGCTAAACCTAACCCCCACCTGACTCCCACCCAACTCACACTCGACTCCCATCTGGCTCATGCATGACCCGACTCCTTCTAGGACCCCTGCTCTTCACAATATACATGCTTCCATTAGGAAATATTATTAGAAGGCATGGAATTAGCTTCCACTGTTACACTGATGATACTCAGCTATATATCTCATCTAAACCAGGCGATACACTCAATTAGCTCGGATAACTGAGTGTGTTAAAGAAATAAGAGACTGGACGACTCATAACTTTCTATTACTAAATTCTGATAAAACGGAGATTTTGCTCATTGGCCCAAAAACCAGTACACAGAAGCTCCAGCATCTCAACCTGCATTTAGACGGATGTTCTGTAACCACTAGTTCAACAGTAAAAGATCTGGGAGTTATTTTAGAGCATCTTATCTTTCAAAAATCACATCAACCAAGTTACAAAAACAGCTTCTTCCACATTAGAAATATTGCTAAGCTAAGAAACATGTTGTCTATATCTGATGCAGAGAAGCTCGTCCATGCGTTCATGACCTCCAGACTGGACTACTGTAATGCATTACTAGTTGGATGTCCTGCATCATTAATAAACAAGCTTCAGTTAGTTCAGAATGCAGCAGTCAGAGTTCTCACACGGTGGAGAAAATATCACCATATAACCCCAATCTTCTCATCCCTACACTGGCTTCCTGTTAAGTTTCGAATCCACTACAAACTACTGCTACTCACTTATAAAGCACTAAATGGTTTATCTCCATGTATCTCCAGTCTTCTAACACGCTAAAATCCATCACGCTCCCTGAGATCTCAAAACTCTGGGCTTCTAGTAGTTCCTAGAATAGCAAAGTCCACTAAAGGCGGTAGAGCATTTTCACATTTAGCTCCTAAACTCTGGAATAGTCTTCCTGACAGTGTTCGGGGTTCAGATACACTCTCCCAGTTTAAGTGCAGATTAAAGACGTATGTTTTTAGCGAGTTCTACACATAACACACATCACATCATAACCTTGTGCTCCAGAACATCTGATCACATCACATTATCAACTTGTGCTGTTAATATCATGAACAGCAGCTACGCTAATTCCTCTCCACTGCTTCTCTTTCTCTCCCCATCCCGAGGCTTCCTGAGGTTGCTCCAGCTCCAGTCACGTCCCACCTCATGAAGATTATGGACCTTTAAAGAAGTAGATGCCCACAAACATCCCGAACCATCCAGAGACGTACCAGTGCCAATTGAATCCCACTACATGTGTGGAGTTTGACATTGGACTTCCTGGAGTGTTTAAAGGCTCTGGCATGGAGAAGCTGGTGTTGGATCTGTGATGATCTCAGATGTTGAGCTCAGTAGCTCCTACTTTTATACCAAAGACTGCAGAAAGAACATCACTTATAATCTTATACTCCAGTACTCATGTTAGTTCTCTCTCTCCAGTGTTCTGTATTGTTGAAAGATTTATGATTAAACTCTTGATGTCACCCAAATGAGGATGAGGTTCTGCTTTTGAGTCTGGTTCCTCTCAAGGTTTCTTCCTCATAACATCTAAGGGAGTTTTTTCCTTCACCACAGTCGCCACGGCTGCTCATCAGGGATAAACACACACCATTCACCTTCACTGTTGATTTCTGTAAAGCTGCTTTGAGACCATGTCTGTTGTGAAAAGCGCAATAGAAATAAACTTGACTTGACTTGATTTAATTTGACTTGACTCCTGTCCAACTAACATTCAACTTACACTTTACTAGACTTGACTCACGCCAGAGTCCCACCCGACTAAACACTCACACTTGATCCACACTCAATGTTGGACACTCACACTGTCATCACATCCTCTTATTTAATAAAGGATCAGAGATGTAGACACACACACACACACACACACACACACACACACCGACTAATATTTATGACAACCTGCTACTTCCTGTGTGTATATGTGCATGTGTGTGTGCGTGTGTGCGCGTGCGCGTGTGTGTGTGTGTGTGTGTGTGTGTGTGTGTGTGTGTGTGTGTGTGTGTGTGTGTGTGTGTGTGTGTCCATTACAAGGCAGCCTGAATGAAAACATTTCCTCAAGCTGGAAAGGTGTGTGTGTGCATTTTACTGAGACTTTTTTATGGTAATTTGAATTGGTATTCTACAGCGTCTGTGCTGATGCAACCAAAAATTATGAAAATGTGGACATGTTTGTGTATGAGGTTGTGTGAGAGAAATAGGGAGGAGTTGTGTGTGTGTGTGTGTGTGTGTGTGTGTGTGTGTGTGTGTGTGTGTGTGTCTTGCAGGCACAGTTGGTTCACACATAATAGGCTTAATAGCTCTGATGTGGATTAAACACCAATCTGTGGGCAGCTGATTGATCTGGAGAAAACTCAATAAATAAACTCATAAATAAAACAAAGCTTCACAATGATCAGTTTCATCCCAACATTCTACATCACACACACACACACACACACACACACACACACACACACACACACACACACACACACACACACACTTACAATAACACACACCAACATTCACCATCACGCACGCCAACTTTCACTATCACACACACCAATCTTCACCACCAAACACACACACCAACATTCACCATCACACACACAACATTCACCATTGAACACACACACCAACATTCACCATCACACACACAACATTCACCATTGAACACACACACCAACATTCACCATCACACACACAACATTCACCATTGAACACACACACCAACATTCACCATCACACACACAACATTCACCATTGAACACACACACCAACATTCACCATCACACACACACAACATTCACCATTGAACACACACACCAACATTCACCATCACACACACAACATTTACCATCACACACACCAACATTCACCATCAAATACCAACATTCACCATCACACACACACACACACACACACACACACACACACACACACACACACACACACACACACACACATGCTCTCACCATTGCACACACACACTCACCATCACACACCAACATTCACCATCACACACCAACATCCACTATGATGTGAGAAGATACTGTAGTGGTGTAGTGGATTTACTGCACGTTCCTCACTAGGAGGTTTAGAGGTGCTGATGCTTGACTTTTCTGTCTGCAGAAAATTCCTCATCCTTCATGCCCTCTTTAGCAATGGGTGGCACTGTGTGTGTGTGTGTGTGTGTGTGTGTGTGTGTGTGTGTGTGTGTGTGTGTGTGTGTGTGTGTGTGTGTGTGTGTGTGTGTGTGTGTGAGAGAGAGATGGCGGTTAGATCACCATCTGCCTGTGGCTACACCAGATGGCAGACACACTGCCAGCTGAGACAGAAGTGTTAATAAACACAAGTGCCAATCCCTTAGTCTATCTACCTATCTGTCTGTCATCTATCTCTCTCTCTCTCTCTCTCTCTCTCTCTCTCTCTCTGAGTGTAGTAAGTCATCAGTTAGATGTTCAGGGTGAGAGGAGCTCAGTGAACTGATCAGTGTTAATTAAAGCATCTCAGAGCTCAGAGTCTCACACACTCCATCTTCAACTAATGAAGTGATGACCATCCTTTCATTTGATCGGTTTCTCTGCACATCTATCTGTTAATTTACATGTCTATCAGTTACACATTTAAACACCCATCTGCAGATCTATTCTTCCATCTAACTTGTAACTGGTGCTGTTCTGACCCGTGTGCATTACCACGTCTGCGATTTCATCAGGAACAGCAAGTTAGAACAAAGCAAACGTGAAATTCTGCGTAAATCTGCCACTGAGACGTTTGACATGACGTACGTTTGACATACAGCGATGCTGCGTACAAGGAGTTTCGAGCGGGGTGTGCACTGCAAGAGCGGAAGAACATCACTGGAAGGCAACAGTAGATAAGGAAGACCTTCAACAAGCTCGACCCCTGAAAATGTTAAAACCGTTTGGCAACTCGTGCATGATGATCGTCTGAGAAAAATGCACGTGATCTCACTTCTGCACCCACACTTCTCACCAGGTTTGGCTCCTGAGGACTTCACCCTCTTCCTGAAAATGAAGCTCCAGCTGAAAGCTTGCTGTTTTGACACAGTTGCAAAGATCCGGCATGAATCTCAAAAGGTGTTCGACATTCTTTGAAAAGAAGACTTCCAGGACATTTTCCAGAGGAACACTGGGGGCGCTATTGTGAAAACGTAAATAAATAAAGTACTTTCTAATAAACAGAAACTCGTCTCTATAATTTTGGAAACCACCTCATACACATCTATCCTTCCATATCTACAAACCCGATTGGGACACTGAACAAATTGTGAATAAAAACAGAATGCGATGATGTGGAAGTTTCAAATTTCAATATTTTATTCAGAACACAACATAGACGACATCTCACATGTTTACACTGAGAAAATCATTTTAAGGGAAAAATAAGTAGATTTTAAATTTCATGGCATCGACACATATGAAAAAAGTTGGGACAAGGCCGTGTCTCCACTGTGTGGCGTCCTCTCTTCTTTTTATAACAGTCTGTACACGTCTGGGGACTCAGGAGACAAACTGCTCAAGTTTAGGAATAGGAATGTTGTCCCATTCTTGTTCAATACAGGCTTCTAGTTGCTCAACTGTCTCAGGTCTTCTTTGTCACATTTTCCTCTTTATGATGCACCAAATGTTTTCTATGGGTGAAAGATCTGGACTGCAGGCTGGTCATTTCAGTACCTGGATCCTTCTTCTACACAGCATGATGTTGTAATTGATGCAGTATGTGGTCTGGTATTGTCATGTTGGAAAATGCAGGTCTTCCCTGAAAGAGACGACGTCTGGATGGGAGCATATGTTGTTCTAGAACTTGGATATACCTTTCAGCATTGATGGTGTTTTTCAAGATGTGTAAGCTGCCCATGCCACACGCACTCATGCAACCCCATACCATCAGAGATGCAGGCTTCTGAACTGAGCGCTGAGAACAACTTGGGTTGTCCTTGTCCTCTTTAGTCCGGATGACATGGGGTCCCAGTTTTCCACAGAACAGTTTCCACTTTGCCACAGTGCATTTTAAATGAGCCTTGGCCCTGAGAAAACGCCTGAGCTTCTGGATGAGAACTTCAAACTCTTTGCAGTTTTTCTCTGAGAAACTCCTTTCTGATGTTGCTCCACTATTTCTCACTGCAGCATTGGGGGAATTGGTGATCCTCTGCCCATCCTTTTTTATTCACAATTTGTACAGAGTCCCAACTTTTTTGGAATCGAGTTTGTACATCTATCCTTCCCTGTATACATCTATCTGTCCATCTGCATGTCTTTTAGTGTTTTAAATTGATGGATTATTGCTATTTTTATTGAACACTGAGACTGGCTGTTTTTCCTGTGTGTGTGTGTGTGTGTGTGTGTGTGTGTGTGTGTGTGTGTGTGTGTGTGTGTGTGTGTGTGTGTCTGTGTGTGTGTGTGTGTGTGTGTGTGTAATGAAATGAACTGATCATTACTGAGTGCAAGCTCCTCTATAAAAGGCCACTTTTTAGGGGTTTGCTGGTCTCAAACACTCAAATGCCAAGGGGGAAAGACACCAGCAATGATCTTAAAGCAGCAACTGTTGCTGCCCAACAATCTCGAAAGAATTATCAGACCATTTCCTCAATTTAAAGTCCATCATTCAACAGTAAGAAAAACCCAGGAGTGAACATCTCAGCAAATTCACCCTGATGTCAGATCATATGCAACATGGCCTCAGTTAACATGTTACATGTGGAAGTTCATGACAGTGCAATTAGAAAAGTCCAAATAAATATGGTTTGTTTTGAAGGGTTGCCAGGAGGAAGCATCTTCTCTGTAAAAATGAATGTGGGAGAGCGTGTAAATGTGGGAAGAAGGAACGCCACAACAGGTCAGGTGCAAAGGCTTTACAGCCACTTTTATTTCCCTTTTATCTCGTGTCTGTCTGCTTAGTGCCCACGGCGCGCGCACACACACACACACACACACACACACACACACACACACACACTCTCCTCCTTAAATGCATCCTCCGATCACTGGAAAAGAAAGAATAATTATTTGGTCACATTGACTTCAGGTGAGGCAATCACCTGCCTATCTGCTCCCGGCCCCGCCTCCATCACAAACCGCCGCTCGGCCACAATGAACATGGCAGCACAACATGGGTTTGCTGAATTGCTGAACAACAAACAAGACAATATCCTTTGGACAGACGAGATCAAAGTGAAGATGTTTGCTATAATGCACAGCAGCATGTTTGGTGGAAACCAAAATCTGCATACCAGCACAAACTCCACATAGCATCTCGTCCAGCTCGGTGGTGGAGATGTAATGATTTAAACTGATGCTGCAGCCACAGGACCTGGGAAACTTGCAGTCATTGATTTGAGCAGGAACTTATCTGCATACCATAATATTCTAGAGTCAAATAGCAGAGCATCTGTCCAACAGCTAAAGCTTGATGTCAATCTCAAGCACACCAGCAAATCTTCATCAGAACAGCTGAAAAAGAACAGAGTCGAGGTATTGCAGTGGCCCAGAGTCCAGACCTCAACTGTAAGACCTTCAGAGAGCTGAACAGAAACAAATTTCCTGTAGAATCACCTGTAAAGAAGAGGGAGTTCCACAGTGATGCAAGAGACGGATAAAATCCTTCAGAACATCATCCCAAAGCTGGAGCTACAAGCTACTGAATCATGAGGTCTACTTCGATTTTCTCACATGGTTTTTCCGTTTCTGGAGGTGGAACTGATGGCGGTGTTGGGGGGAGCAGTAGTAGACGTGGTGGTGGTGGTGATGGAGGTGGAACTGATGGCAGTGTTGGGGGGAGCAGCAGTAGTAGACTGATGGTGGTGGTGATGGAGGTGGAACTGATGGCAGTGTTGGGGGGAGCAGAATTAGACGTGGTGGTGGTGATGATGAAGGTGGAACTGATGGCGGTGTTTGGGGGAGCAGTAGTAGACTGATGGTGATGGTGATGGAGGTGGAACTGATGGCAGTGTTGGGGGGAGCAGTAGTAGACTGATGGTGGTGGTGATGGAGGTGGAACTGATGGCGGTGTGATGGAGGTGATGGTGAGGATGGATGGAGTGGTAATAGTAGTAGAGGTAGTGGAGGTGATGGTGGGGATGGATGGAGTGGTAATAGTAGTAGAGGTAGTGGAGGTGATGGTGGGGATGGATGGAGTGGTAATAGTAGTAGAGGTAGTGGAGGTGGAGGTGATGGTGAGGATGGATGGAGTGGTAATAGTAGTAGAGGTAGTGGAGGTGGAGGTGATGGTGAGGATGGATGGAGTGGTAATAGTAGTAGAGGTAGTGGAGGTGGAGGTG
>NC_139596.1:19888159-19895659 GCF_946808225.1 Silurus aristotelis | reverse complement strand
TTACATCCTCATCACCATCACATACTCACCACCATCACATCCTCATCACCTTCACCACCATTACATCCTCATCACTATCACCCCATCACCATCACATTCTCATCACCATCACATTCTCACATCCTCATCACCATCACATCCTCATCACCTCCTCACCACCATCACATCACCATCACCATCACATCCTCATCACCATCACATCCTCATCTTCACATCCTCATCATCTTCACATCCTCATCACCACCACCATATCCTCACCACCATCACATCCTCATCACCATCACATACTCACCACCATCACATCCTCATCACCTTCACCACCATTACATCCTCATCACTATCACCCCATCACCATCACATTCTCATCACCATCACATTCTCACATCCTCATCACCATCACATCCTCATCACCTCCTCACCACCATCACATCACCATCACATCCTCATCTTCACATCCTCATCACCACCACCATATCCTCACCACCATCACATCCTCACCACCATCACATCCTCATCACCTTCACCACCATTACATCCTCATCACATCACATACTCACCACCATAACATCCTCATCACCATCACATACTCACCACCATCACATCATCATCACCTTCACCCCCATTACATCCTCATCACTATCACCCCATCCTCATCACCACCATCACATCCTCACCACCATCACATCCTCATCACCTTCACCACCATTACATCCTCATCACATCACATACTTACCACCATTACATCCTCATCACCATCACATCATCATCACCTTCACCACCATTACATCCTCATCACTATCACCCCATCCTCATCACCATCACCACCATCACATCCTCACCACCATCACATCCTCATCACTATCACCCCATCCTCATCATCACAATCACATCCTCAACACCATCACATCCTCATCACATCCTCACCACCATCACATCACCACCACCATCACATCCTCATCACCTTCACCACCATTACATCCTCATCACATCACATCCTCAACACCATCATCACATCCTCCTCACCATCACATCCTCATCACCATCATCCCATCCTCATCACCATCACATCCTCATCACCTTCACCACCATTACATCCTCATCACATCACATCCTCAACACCATCATTACATCCTCATCACCATCACATCCTCATCACTATCATCCCATCCTCATCACCATCACCACCATCACATCCTCATCACATCACATCCTCATCACCATCACCACCATCACATCCTCATCACCATCACATCCTCATCACTATCACCCCATCCTCATTACCATCACATCCTCATCACTATCACCCCATCCTCATCACCATCACCATCACATCCTCATCACTATCACCCCATCCTCATTACCATCACATCCTCATCACTATCACCCCATCCTCATCACCATCACCATCACATCCTCATCACCATCACATCCTGACACTCACCCATTTTTTGCTGCCTGACCTGACATTTCACTTCCTGTGTAATAAACCCCACAGCTTTACAGGTTCACCTGATTCCTGACTTCACCTGGTCGTGAGAACCCACCTGGACAGGATCCAGGAGAAAAACACCACACACTCGTCTTCAGGGTTGGAGTTATAAATATATTTGGGTTAATGTGGAACAGAAACATTAAATGTTTACACACATTTACATCAATTTCCAATATAACAGGGTTCAGAGGTCACACCATCACTCCACTGGGATCAGATCTTTAGGACTGGCAGGAATGTGAGGTTAAGCACAATGACCTCCCCCAAGGCATTCTGGGTAAAATACAAACTTTAAAAATATCTGTTTAAATAGTTTTATATTCTTTATTTACATTTACAACACAGAGAGGGGCGGGATCAATAACTGCGTTTAGATTAAGGGGTGGGGTTATAATTGTGGGTGAAGTTAGAGCTAGGGTTATAATTGTGGACGGAGTTAGAGGTGGGGATATAATTGTGGGTGGAGTTAGAGGGGGGGTTATAATTGTGGGTGGAGTTATAATTGTGGGTGGAGTTAGAGATAGATTTGCACAGATTAAATCAAAGCTGTAAAATCGGATTAAGAATATGGGTGTGGTTAAGTCTGTGGATGGAGTAATGGGGTCGGGTTAACATTTGGGTGGCTTTGAGATAGAGGGTGGGGTTATGATGGTAATTAAAAGTAAAAGTGGCTAAGGGTGGAGTTAGAATTAGAGGGCAGGTCTACAGACAGGGGGTGTGGTTAATTCTCTTATGTAACTAGAATAGTTTATATCTACAGTTATAGATGTAATAACAGTAAATTTCTGCAGCTTCAACTGTGGTGTTAAAATGAATCATAATGTTTAGGGATGTGGTTGTGACAAGGGGCGTGTCCTGTTAAAGGGCGTGGTTATGACACTGCTATGATAAAGCCTTTTCGCTCTCACTGCAACTTCACGCGGGAGTTAAACAGGCTTTGTTTTAGGCTTTTGAAGGTCACTCATGGTCATGTGACTCCAAATGATGAGATCATGGTCATGTGACTACTGATAATGAGGTCATAGTCATGTGACTACTGACATTTTAATTTCCCCCACCCTGAGGTCAAACCATTTCAAACCTCGCATCAGATGAAACAGGTCATGGGACATTCCCTCAGGTGTTCAGTAGATATGGAGTTCAGCATGAAGATCATGATTCCTTTATCAGATGTTTCAGCAGGGAAACAGCAGGTGTTAAAGCTCCAGCAGCAGGTCACTTAGAAGTTCTGCAGTTCAGGTATGTTCTTATAGAGGTCCAGAGAGTCAGGATTGGAGAACGCACCACGCTGAGTCACCTCCTTCCCTGCAATCACCTGCTTCACCGCCACCTCCACCTTCTTCCCACTGATGGTGTACTGCACACACACACACACACACACACACACACACACACACAGAAATAAAAAATGTTATTAATAAAAAGGAAGCAGCAGGTCGTTAATCTTAGAAAGGTCAATAAAAAAGAAAAAGAAAAAAAAAATCAAAGTAACAAACAATGGAGGGCGAGAGAACGAGAGAAAGGAGGAGAACAAAGAACAAAAAAGTTCATAAATGTGTGTGTGTGTGTGTGTGTGTGTGTGTGTGTGTGTGTGTGTGTGTGTGTGTGTGTGTGTGTGTGTACCGGGATATCTTTGGTCTGTAGGATGACAGAGGGGACATGGCGAGCAGACAGAGACACTCTGATGGCACTGCGGATTTTTGCCACCAGCTCGGGGGTGAAGTTTTGATTCTGCACCAGTTTGAGGAAGAGAATAACTCTCTCTTCTCCATCAGAGTTATACTGAGGAACACACACACTGTCACACACCTCCTCAAACGCTTCCACTGTAACACACACACACACACACACACACACACACACACACAGAGTAATTACCCTGGCTTACACTCAGTCAGAATATTATTATAAAAAGTAGCAGCAACTGCACACTATCCAGTGCACTGCATGTCCACCTGAAACAGACACTAGTGCAACTAAGGCTTTTGTCTGTGTAATGTGTCTCACTGTGTGACGTGGACACACTACACAGATGAACACAGTGTGTCCCAGTGTATAGTCTTTGTCCCCATAATCATGTGTGTAGTGTCACAGTACCGTGTCCCTGCAGTGTCCCTGTGTAGTGCACTGTAGCTCAGTACTGCAGGTGTGTAGGTGTGTGTGTGTGTACTGAACACAATGCTAATCATTTGAAACCGAATGCTAGCCTTCTGCGAGTGTCTCACCGATGTTGTAGATTTCGGAGCTCCCGAAGCGAACGCCGTTAGGGTTCAGAGTCCCGTCACTGAGAAAGAGAGAAAAATCTCTACAATTTCCTTCCATTTATCACTCCGTCTCTCTGTTACACCACAATCGTTCATCACAAAATCATTTATTATAAAATCATTCATCACACAAACGTACGCCGGAGATCACAGGACCATGATTTATCGGTACAGATACAGAGAAAATGAAGGTTCTGTCCCAAAATCCTTCCTATTCCCTACATAGTGCACACACGTACAGTTCCACAGAAATTCTCTATTTGAGCATTGGGCAGCGTTTCAAATCCACACACACACTACATAAGAGATCAAATTATGGGTGGAGCTTCAAAGCATTCATAACCTGCAACTATGCTCTGTGTGTGTGTGTGTGTGTGTGTGTGTGTGTGTGTGTGTGTGTGTGTGTGTGTGTGTGTGTGTGTGTGTGTGTGTGTGTGTGTGTGTGTGAGAGAGATGAAGCTTACCTTCTCCCCAGCATCACTATTCCTCCGGTCTTTGGGTTGATCTTGCAGAAATCACCATGAGCCCACACTCCTGAAAACACACACACACACACACACACACACACACACACACACACACACACACACACACACACACACACACACACACACACACACACATTTATTTTCCAACACTCTGTGTCCACTGAGCCATGTGTGTATATCAGAGCACTCATTTATCTTATTTAGTTGTCTGTCACACCTGTCTGTCTGTCTCTCTTCCGTCTTACACACCTGTCTGTCTGTCTCTCTTCCGTCGTACACACCTGTCTGTCTGTCTCTCTTCCGTCGTACACACCTGTCTGTCTGTCTCTCTTCCGTCGTACACACCTGTCTGTCTGTCTCTCTTCCGTCTTACACACCTGTCTGTCTGTCTCTCTTCCGTCTTACACACCTGTCTGTCTGTCTCTCTTCCGTCTTACACACCTGTCTGTCTGTCTCTCTTCCGTCTTACACACCTGTCTGTCTGTCTCTCTTCCGTCTTACACACCTGTCTGTCTGTCTCTCTTCCGTCTTACACACCTGTCTGTCTGTCTCTCTTCCGTCTTACACACCTGTCTGTCTGTCTAGCATTAGGGGTGTGTCTATAGATAGTGTGTTATGGATGTGTCCATAGATAGTGTGTTAGGGGGGTGTCTATGCGCGGGGTGTTAGGTGTGTGTCTATGCGCGGGGTGTTAGGTGTGTGTCTATGGGCGGAGTGTTAGGGGTGTGTCTATGGGCGGAGTGTTAGGGGTGTGTCTATGGGCGGAGTGTTAGGGGTGTGTCTATGGGCGGAGTGTTGGGGGGGTGTCTATGGGCGGAGTGTTAGGGGTGTGTCTATGAGTAATAATTTAGGTGAGTGTATATGGGCGGCGCATTAGGTGTGTGTCACAGGGACACGGGGACACGGGGCGTTAGCGGTGTGTCGGTGGGCGGGGCGTTAGCGGTGTGTCGGTGGGCGGGGCGTTAGCGGTGTGTCGGGGCTTTACAGACACGGGGCGTTAGCGGTGTGTCGGTGGGCGGGGCGTTAGCGGTGTGTTGGTGGGCGGGGCATTTAGGAACCTTGTCTATGGGCAGAGGGCGTGTCTACAGGTGGAGCATCAGAGGGCTGGCAATGCTTTTGGATAAATGTATATATTTATGAGATTAACGTAAACTGGATTACTTCCTCAGATTTGACTTTAAAAATCATTATGAGCACAGAATCAAACCATACCTAAACCATAACCTGCAAATGTGTGTGTGTGTGTGTGTGTGTGTGTGTGTGTGTGTGTGTGTGTGTGTCTCTGTGTGTGTGTATGTGTGTTACCTGGGTAGGTTGAGAAATACGCTTTGCGGTATTTGTTGCCGTTATCATCGTTCCAGAAGTGAGTGGGCTGACACGGGATCGGCTTTAAACACACCAACTCACCACTCTCACCCCACACGGCTTTACCTACACACACACACACACACACACACACACACACACACGACTTATTCAATCACTGCTACACAATTACTACAGAGATCCAAGAGGAAACAAGAAAGCACAAATAGAACAGATAGAAAAAAAACAGAAAGGAAAAGAGGAAAAAAATAAAGCTGTGCAATAAATAAAGAAAATGAGGAAAAATTTGTCATAACAGGATGCAGAAACACGAGTAGATGCTTTTGTAACATCTAGATTAGACTACTTTAACGCTTTACTGTCTGGGTGTTGGAGTAAGTGCAGAACAGTGTACAGTGTCTTTACCTTTTATACAACAATAAAGAGACTAAATGATCCTTATTTCTCTCTCTCTAAATGATGATGGTGTAAAAGGATGAAAATAAAGAATGAAAGCAACTCCTGACCTTCAGGACTCCAGGCCTCCACAGCCATACCCAGGTTCCTGGCCTGGATCTCTCCTCTGTACACTGGAACAGTGTGGTTCTGCCCCATGAAGCATGAGATGATGTCTGTCCCACCTGAACACACACACACACACACACACACCATAAGTACATGTAATACACACACAGCTTGTCCAGCCACCCTAACCTCTTCAAAGATTTTTAGGAACATTTAAATAGTTCCTCTGGGAGAAGGGTTTTGTCCCGTAACATTTTTGTCTGTGTGTGTGCGAGTGTGTGTGCGAGTGTGTGTGCGAGTGTGTGTGCGAGCGCTTATCAAACAGTAAGCTTTTCTCTTTCATTTCACCGTTTAGTTACCAAGTGTTTATACTTGGTATAATGAGTGATCACTACATAGTGCACTACAGTATGGCGGTGTGATCACTACATAGTGCACTACAGTATGGCGGTGTGATCACTACATAGTGCACTACAGTATGGCGGTGTGATCACTACATAGTGCACTACAGTATGGCGGTGTGATCACTACATAGTGCACTACAGTATGGCGGTGTGATTACTACATAGTGCACTACAGTATGGCGGTGTGATCACTACATAGTGCACTACAGTATGGCGGTGTGATCACTACATAGTGCACTACAGTATGGTGCAGTGATCACTACATAGTGCACTACAGTATGGCGGTGTGATCACTACATAGTGCACTACAGTATGGCGGTGTGATCACTACATAGTGCACTACAGTATGGTGCAGTGATCACTACATAGTGCACTACAGTATGGCGGTGTGATCACTACATAGTGCACTACAGTATGGCGGTGTGATCACTACATAGTGCACTACAGTATGGTGGTGTGATCACTACATAGTGCACTACAGTATGGCGGTGTGATCACTACATAGTGCACTACAGTATGGCGGTGTGATCACTACATAGTGCACTACAGTATGGTGCAGTGATCACTACATAGTGCACTACAGTATGGTGCAGTGATCACTACATAGTGCACTACAGTATGGCGGTGTGATCACTACATAGTGCACTACAGTATGGCGGTGTGATCACTACATAGTGCACTACAGTATGGTGCAGTGATCACTACATAGTGCACTACAGTATGGCGGTGTGATCACTACATAGTGCACTACAGTATGGTGCAGTGATCACTACATAGTGCACTACAGTATGGCGGTGTGATCACTACATAGTGCACTACAGTATGGCGGTGTGATCACTACATAGTGCACTACAGTATGGTGCAGTGATCACTACATAGTGCACTACAGTATGGCGGTGTGATCACTACATAGTGCACTACAGTATGGCGGTGTGATCACTACATAGTGCACTACAGTATGGCGGTGTGATCACTACATAGTGCACTACAGTATGGTGCAGTGATCACTACATAGTGCACTA
>NC_139596.1:19878813-19882959 GCF_946808225.1 Silurus aristotelis | reverse complement strand
AATTCAATTCAATTCATGTTTATTTGTATAGCGCTTTTAACAATGAACATTGTTTCAAAGCAGCTTTACACAGATAATGCGGTGATTAAAAATGAATATGTTCTTTATGAGTAAGTTTGTCCCTGATGAGCAAGCCGGTGGCGACTGGCGACTGTGGCAAGGAAAAACTCCCCGAGATAGCATAAGGAAGAAACCTTGAGAGGAACCAGACTCAAGAGGGAACCCATCCTCATCTGGGTTACACCGAATGTCCATTTGTGGCGGGTATACAATGTTGCGGGGTGCAGTGATGATGATCAAAAGCGAAGTGTATTTCTGAGTCAGTGTAGGAGACTGTTGACATCAACTACAGTCCAGTCCTTCCTCAAAGCTCCCGTTCTTACTCCGGAATTTCATATATATCCACACATTATCTATACCATATCAGCCGGATTTGTGGCACATCTGTTCTGCAGCTGCCTGAAATGTGAAGCATCTGTTCTACATCTGCGCTGTATGTGTTAGATCTGTGTAACATCGGTGTAACTTTTGCAACATATCTTCACACATGTGCCATATCTGTGCAGAATCCCCACCATATCTGTGTTAATTCTGTGTTAAAGTTCTGGTTCCACTTGTTCTCCAGTTGTTCTCTTGTCTGACCGAATAGACCAGGTGTGTGTGTGTGTGTGTGTGTGTGTGTGTGTGTGTGTGTGTGTGTGTGTGTTTGTGTGTGTGTGTGTGTGTGTGTTTGTGTGTGTGTGTGTATGTGTGTGTGTGTTTGAATATAATCTGCAGCCTCATTGACCTTCTTGCTTTGTTAGCATGCTGTTATCATCCAGCTGAGTGTTTCAATTTCCAAAAACATGACCTTGTCCACTTTCCCTCACACACACACACACACACAGACACACACACACACACACACACACACACACACACACACACACACACACACACACACACACACACAGATCAAGTGTGCACTTACAAGATGAGGGGTGAGTGTTTGTAAGAGTATGAGGGAGGAAGAACACTCGACCTCGCAGTGAGAGCTGTGGAACTGAAGCGTCAGAGATCTTCACTGTGTACAGAATCTCAGTAACATTAGCACTATACACACACTGACCTTCCCTTTAATCTCTTCACTCACGCATGCTAATTAGCTACCTACATTATACGCTAACTTTCAGTCCAGTTTTCAGGAGGAAAACCTGAATTCCTAATTTCAAGATAAGAGCATGATATTGTAGTGGACCTGTAGCGTGATCTGATACAGAGTGGAGATGTTCGGTGGCGTTTCTGTGATGGATCATATTCAAATGCCTGAATAAAAAGAATAATGTTGTAAAATACTTGTATTGCATTGAACTTTGTTACCTAATGTTGGTTTGAGAACTAGCATGCTAAATCAACATGCTAACTAGCTACCTTGCTAAATCATGAACACAGTTCAGTGTAACAGTGTATTTTTGATACACATCTGAGGACAAAACCAACCAATCACAAATCACCAACCTCAAACACTTTCTCTCTCTCTTACACACACACACACACACACACACACATACACACACATGTATATATACAGTATATACAGTGGAACCTTGACACTCGCGACCTTAATAGTTTGTGACCTTTTATTCGGAACCTGAGAGTAACTCCTGAAAAATCTGTCTGTTCACGAGAAGCCGCGAGTGTCTCAGAGTTCAGAGTAACATTTCAAAACAGAGTTTGTACTAATAAATAACAAATTTTTTGAAAAACTATTTTATTATTGTATTATTCATTTTAAGTAGTAAATAAAACATTTATGACAATTAATTCACAATTTTTGTTGAGTTTACGGTTATAGTACATGTACAATTCCCCTTGAAAAGAGAAACATGTGAGTCAAAACCTTCCGATTTGTTGTTACTCGCGAGGGGTCATGGAGCGTAACCCCAGTATCGAGGCTGCTGTGTATATATACATACATACAGGTAGAATGTGTGAAAATAAATTCAAAAGTGAGTACACTTTAAAAAATGTAAGTGTTAATAGTTTATTTTTATTAATTCAAATGTAAATGAACAAAAGAAAAAACTCCAAATCAAATCAGTATTTGGTGTGACACTGCCTGCATACTATCGCCAGATCTTCTAGGTACAATTACATGCACTTTTATAAGGAACTCAGCATGTAGATTATTCCAAACATCTTGGAGAACTAACCTCAGATCGTCTGTGGATGACGTTGGCTGTATGTTTGAGGTTGTTGTCCTACTGTAGAATAAATTTGTGGCCAATCAGATGCCTCCCTGATGGTACTGCATGATGGTAAAATATCTGCCTGTATTTCTCAGCATTGAGGACACCAATAAAACCTCTTAGCCTTCAGCGCCGCAGCAGCGCAACCAATATCCCATTGTTCTCAGGTGTTAATGTTTAACAATAGATTTCAGACAACATGCATAAAAAAAAAAAATGCACTACTTACATTATTATTGTAATAACAAGTCACAAACACATCCACTGCTGCTAATCCCAGTTTATTAGGAAAGACGAGGCTCCACTGAACAACATGCTGGAAAGCATTTCTGCTCCAAACAAACAATAGTCTTGTGATTTAGATAGTTATTCTTTTGTTTACGTCACAGTACTTCGGGGGTGTATTGTTTGTGTATATATACAGTATATATCAGTGGCGTGAGGTCAGGGGCAGTAAACACTTCTCTGCTGGACTAAACACTATCAGAAACACTGACCTACATTTACAACCTAAATTCTAATATTTATTTCAGGAAATTGTATCAGTTATTCCATCAGTTTCTTCTCTTCATTTCGTAGTGTTTCTCTCGGCTGCACTGCTTCAGTACGTGTATATGATGTTAGATTTTTTGTCCAATCAGATTTCAGCCTCTATGTGCTGCCATGTGAATCTAATCTCAAATTCATTCATCTATTCATCTTCTCCCGCTTAATCTCAAATTCAAATTGTATTTGTCACACACACATACATACAGAGTACGGCATGCAGTGAAACGCTTTATACGACTGTCCAACATTTAAACATGAAAGAAAAAGAATATAGAAAGTATAGAAAATATATGTATATACATGAATGTGTATGGCAGATACTGACAGAGTACAAATTAAAGTGATTTAGTGTGATTGTCCTTAATCTGCTCAGGGCCTTCAAAGTCTGTACTGCTGGCCTTTTTACCGTTGTCTCTATAAGAAATAAATCTGTTTCTTTAACCAATCAGATTTCAGATTCTCCTCACAGGGCAGCTCACTGGCCCAGAATAGCGTCAGCATTGTTCCGTCCTCTGATTGGTTGTTCAGAGGGAAACAGTTACAGCCGAGTTCGACTGGTAAAACACGTGTGTAGCTCTGCACACGTTCATACATCTGAGTTAGACTTTTTTATACCTACGGAGGAAGAGAAATTTATTTGGTCTCAGACATACTTTTTGAAGAATGAATAGATAGATAGATAGATAGATAGATAGATAGATAGATAGATAGATAGATAGATAGATAGATAGATAGATAGATAGACGGACGGACGGACGGACGGACGGACGGACGGACGGACGGACGGACGGACGGACGGACGGACAGACAGACAGACAGATAGATAGATAGATTCTTAGGCTATGGCATTGAAAAAGAAATGTGCAGAAGTAGACGGTTATAAGATTATGGCATTTAAGGAATGTGCAAGCAGAATAAACAAATCTAATATATATATATAGATACATACATTATATACACATACAGTGAGGAAAATAAGTATTTGAACACCCTGCTATTTTGCAAGTTCTCCCACTTAGAAATCATGGAGGGGTCTGAAATTGTCATCGTAGCTGCATGTCCACTGTGAGAGACATAATCTAAAAAAAAAAATCCAGAAATCACAATATATGATTTTTAAACTATTTATTTGTATGATACAGCTGCAAATAAGTATTTGAACACCTGTCTATCAGCTAGAATTCTGACCCTCAAAGACCTGTTAGTCTGCCTTTAAAATGTCCACCTTCACTACATTTATTATCCTAAATTAGATGGACCTGTTTGAGGTCGTTAGCTGCATAAAGACACCTGTCCACCCCATACAATCAGTAAGAATCCAACTACTAACATGGCCAAGACCAAAGAGCTGTCCAAAGACACTAGAGAC
>NC_139596.1:19853813-19873813 GCF_946808225.1 Silurus aristotelis | reverse complement strand
CCGAATGGCTCCTCCTCGTTCTCTCTGTGTTCGCTTTCAGGTAGCGGAAGCGTTTTCCTGAACGCAACAAAGAGAAGAGTCCATTATTGGGATGGCTGAGGTCCTTCACAATCTTCCTGGCTCTGGTCCTGCACCGCGTGCTGTAGATGTCCTGCAGGTCAGGGAGCTCGGTGTGGATATTACGAGTTCAGCACCAGAACAGCACTTGAGGAGGACCAGATCAGCACCAGTTCAGCACCAGAACAGCACCAGATAATTGGAGCACAGCTCTGTATTCACTTTGAAACTCTACAGCAATGTGTTTCCACACCACGCTCCAGTACCAGAACTGATTTAGTCCTAGAACCAGGTCAGGTCCACCATGCACTTCATTATATGTTTTTTATGTTATCTTCAGGTTCTGAATCAGATATCACCAGTCCAGATGTTAATACATCCCTTATTCTCCTGTCCTTTTAACACCAGCAGGGGTGTCTATCACCACTTCCTGTTTTATTTACCATATACTCACATGGTCATGCATTAGGAACACGTTCTTCATCACTACACACTCAGAGCACAGTGACTGTAAACATGTGTGTATTTTACTCGCTAATCCCAGCCCCTGGGAGAAACCTTCTGGAAGAAAATGTCTGGAAGAACCCCCTTATTAATCTTATAACCTGGGAATCAAGTCACTGAACTAAGTCTACTGACTCCTGAACAACTCAGTGACAGAACAGGACAGATACAGGGACAGATACAGGGGCAAACACAGGGACAGATACAGGGGCAAACACAGGGACAGATACAGGGGCAAACACAGGGACAGATACAGGGGCAAACACAGGGACAGATACAGGGGCAAACACAGGGACAGATACAGGGACAGATACAGGGGCAAACACAGGGACAGATACAGGGACAGATACAGGGGCAAACACAGGGACAGATACAGGGACAGATACAGGGGCAAACACAGGGACAGATACAGGGATAGATACAGGGGCAAACACAGGGACAGATACAGGGCAAACACAGGGACAGATACAGGGGCAAACACAGGGACAGATACAGGGGCAAACACAGGGACAGATACAGGGACAGATACAGGGGCAAACACAGGGACAGATACAGGGATAGATACAGGGGCAAACACAGGGACAGATACAGGGCAAACACAGGGACAGATACAGGGGCAAACACAGGGGCAAACACAGGGACAGATACAGGGGCAAACACAGGGGCAAACACAGGGACAGATACAGGGGCAAACACAGGGACAGATACAGGGACAGATACAGGGGCAAACACAGGGACAGATACAGGGATAGATACAGGGGCAAACACAGGGACAGATACAGGGCAAACACAGGGACAGATACAGGGGCAAACACAGGGGCAAACACAGGGACAGATACAGGGGCAAACACAGGGGCAAACACAGGGACAGATACAGGGGCAAACACAGGGACAGATACAGGGACAGATACAGGGGCAAACACAGGGACAGATACAGGGGCAAACACAGGGACAGATACAGGGACAGATACAGGGGCAAACACAGGGACAGATACAGGGGCAAACACAGGGACAGATACAGGGACAGATACAGGGGCAAACACAGGGACAGATACAGGGACAGATACAGGGCAAACACAGGGACAGATACAGGGGCAAACACAGGGACAAACACAGGGACAGATACAGGGGCAAACACAGGGGCAAACACAGGGACAGATACAGGGGCAAACACAGGGACAGATACAGGGACAGATACAGGGCAAACACAGGGACAGATACAGGGACAGATACAGGGGCAAACACAGGGACAGATACAGGGACAGATACAGGGCAAACACAGGGACAGATACAGGGGCAAACACAGGGACAAACACAGGGACAGATACAGGGGCAAACACAGGGACAGATACAGGGACAGATACAGGGGCAAACACAGGGACAGATACAGGGACAGATACAGGGGCAAACACAGGGACAGATACAGGGACAGATACAGGGCAAACACAGGGACAGATACAGGGGCAAACACAGGGACTGATACAGGGGCAAACACAGGGGCAAACACATTTCTTGGTGAAATTATTTATAAACATGGGATTCGCTTCCATTGCTATGCTGATGACACACAGCTGTATATTTCAGCAAAGCCAGATGAGCGAGATCAGCTTAACAATGTTGAGGAGTGTGTAAAGGACATTAGACAGTGGATGCTTGATAACTTTCTTCTGCTCAACTCAGATAAGACAGAAGTACTTTTACTAGGACCACATGCAGCTAGAAGTCAACTTTCAGATTCTGTAGCATCTCTGGATGGTGTTTCTGTTTCAGCGTGTACAGCAGTCAAAGACCGTGGTGTGATTATTGACTCGAGTCTTTCCTTTGAGGCTCACGTGAATAATATTACCAGGATCTCCTTCTTTCACCTTAGAAATCTTGCTAAAATGATAAATATGATCGTTACAGGATGCAGAAAAACTAGTCCCTACATTGGCTTCCTGTTAAGTTTCGAATAGACTACAAACTACTGCTACTCACTTATAAAACACTAAATGGTTTATCTCCATGTATCTTTTCAGTCTTCTAACACGCTACAATCCGTCACGCTCCCTGAGATCTCAAAACTCTGGGCTTCTAGTAGTTCCTAGAATAGCAAAGTCCACTAAAGGTGGTAGAACATTCTCACATTTAGCTCCTTAACTCTGGAATAGTCTTCCTGACAGTGTTCGGGGTTCAGACACACTCTCCCAGTTTAAGTGCAGATTAAAGACGTATGTTTTTAGCGAGTTCTACACATAACACACATCACATCATAACCTTGTGCTCCAGAACATCTGATCACATCACATTATCAACTTGTGCTGTTAATATCATGAACAGCAGCTACGCTAATTCCTCTCCACTGCTTCTCTTTCTCTCCCCATCCCGAGGCATCCTGAGGTTGCTCCAGCTCCAGTCACGTCCCACCTCATGAAGATTGTGGACCTTTATAGAAGTAGATGCCCACAAACATCCCGAACCATCTAGAGACGTACCAGTGACAATTGAATTCCACTTCATGTGTGGAGTTTGGACACTGGACCTCCTGGAGTGTTTAAAGGTTCTGGCATGGAGAAGCTGATGCTGGATCTGTGATGATCTCAGATGTTGAGCTATTTTATGAGTTGCTCAGTAGCTTCTAGTTTTATAACCATAAAGACTGTAAAAGACTGTAGAAAGATCATCAGTCATAATCACACACTCCAGTGCTCATGTTAGTTCTCACTCTCCAGTGTTCTGCAGTGTTTAAAGACTAATCACTCTCTTGATGTCACCCACATGAGGACGAGGTTCTGCTTTTGAGTCTGGTTCCTCTCAAGGTTTCTTCCTCATGACATCTAAGGGAGTTTTTCCCTTCACCACAGTCGCCATGGTGATCATCAGGGATAAACACACACCTTCACCTTCACTGTTAATTTCTGTAAAGCTGCTTTGAAACAATGTCTGTTGCGAAAAAAGCAATACAAATAAACTTGACTTGACTTGTAACATCTAGATTAGACTACTGTAACGCTTTACTGTCTGGGTGTTGGAGTAAGTGCAGAAATAAGCTTCAGTTAGTTCAGAATGCAGCAGCAAGAGTCCTCACTAGATCTAGAAAATATGACCTCATCAGCCCTGTTTTAATCATCTACACTGCTCCCAATTACATCTCACACTGATTATAAAATACTACTACTGACGTATAAAGCACTTAACGCTCTCACGCCGCAGTATCTGAGTGAACTTCTGTACCAGGATGATCCTCCACGCCTACTTAGATCAAAAGGTGCAGGCTATTTGTTGGTACCTCAAATAATAAAGACTCCAGCAGGGGGCAGATTTTTCTCCTATAAACCCCACAGTTATGGAACAACCTTCCAATCAGTGTTCGGGACTCAGACACAGTCTCAGTGTTCAAGTCGAGGCTGAACACATATTTATTTAGTGGAGTGTTTAGTCAGTAGGTGTTTGTGAGGTAAAGGAGCAGATCTGGAGGGATCATGGATATGGAGTGTTTGGTGAACTGGGATATTTGTATGCTGTCGTCTCCTCACACTCACACGTTCACTCAGGTTTGTTGATGGTGGTGTGGTGGGTCGTCTCTTATCCCAGAGATCCTCATGTCTGTGTTTCCTTCTGCTTCTCCCTTTTAGTTCTGCTGCCAGAGTGAATCTCACCAGAGTCCAAACTGCACAGTGACTTAACTTTCATACAACAATCAGGAGACTTAATAATCCATATCCTTCTCTTCCTGTCACTCTCTTCTCTCTCTCTCTCTCTCTCTCTCTCTCTCTCTCTCCCTGTCACCCATCTCTCTCTCTCTCTCTCTCTCTCTCTCTCTCTCTCTCTCTCTCTCTCTCTCTCTCTCTCTCTTGGTCAAGTTAAACATGCTCCTGAGGTTCTAGTGATCACTGTTCCTGCCCCTCTTCCCTCCTCGGATATTCCCACTTCGTCCTGGTCTGCCTCTGGATGATGTTCTCTTCCTTTGGAGGTGACTCTGTGCAGCTGAAGATGTTTCCCATCATCACTTCCATGAAATTCCTTTGAGCTGTGAGGATGGATTTAGACTGTATTTAATATCAACAGTCTGCTACACTGACTCAGGACTACAGTTTGCTCTGATCTCCATCACTGCACCTCAACATCGTTTATCTGTAATAAATGGACATTTGGTGGAACCCAGATGAGGATGAGGTTCCCTCTTGAGTCTGGTTCCTCTCAAGGTTTCTTCCTTCTGCATCTCAGGGAGTTTTTCCTTCAATACAGTCGCCACCGACTTGTTCATCAGGGACAAACTCACACTTAGGAGAGCTAGAGACGCAGATACCGGCTGAGGATATAAGGGTAGATATGGGGGCAGATACAAACTGTCAGAGGGGCTAGTTGGAAAAAAAAACATGTGGAGGACATATAACTTTTGTTTGTTTTACTATAGAGATTCCCATGATGAGAAAACGTTTCACGTGGTTCCACAGAAACATGAACATGACAGAATGTTCTAGATCTCTGGAGGAAGAAACCCGCTCCCCGTCACATGACCTGTGCTAATCCACAGATTAAACTGCAGCTCATAAAATCAGCGTGATCATGTGTGTGTTATTTCTGAGGTGTCGTGGGAAACTTTCTCACAGCCGAGTGCTTTGTCGATACGAACGGCGAGATGAAGAGTCATAAAACAATAAACAGTGTCTCATTACGCTCTGCTAGCAGATCTGTGTAATTGTTCCTGCAGGGATCTTCTTGCTGTAAACAAGGAGACACCAGGCATCTGTAATGAGCTTCGTTCTCTCTCCCAAACCCCCTGAGAACCCACCACTACTGACTCTTCATGTGGAACCAAAATTCAGATCCACTCCGGAACAGGACACACAAAACCGATCCCTGCTGCAGAACCTGCAGCACCCAGGATGTTCCCTCAAGAACACCTTCCCCCATGTACACATTCACCTTCATTATTAACACCCCTCTATCATCTTCAGTATTTACACCACTCATCATTTTCATCATTGAAACCCCTCATCATCTTCATCATTTACATCACTCCATCATCTTCATCATTTACATCACTCCATCATCTTCATTATTAACACTTCATCATTCACTCTGGTCCAGAAACTTGAGCGGAATCCACACAAAAAAAAACCAGGAAGTGCTGGAAGAAAAAGCAGCAGCAGAATTATGACAAATTTAGAAACTAGAACAACAGATCTAGAACAAAGATCCAGAACTGGAAATAACTTATAGAGATCCATCAGACATCAGAACCACTATCAAACCTGGAATACAAGAACAACATTCAGAACCTGAAGGAATATCTGAAGAAGAATTAGATCCTGAATCAGAACAAAATTGGAGCTGGAGTGACAACTGGAACTAGAGATGTTCTAAACATGAAAAAATGTGCTTGTATCCTCCAGGTTCTAGTGAAGTTCTTGCAGGAACCATGAATACAGTTCTGTTATATTTTACTACTTTTGTTTTACATGAAAAGCTCAGAATTCAAGATTATATTATACATAACATAAAATGAGCATTGAGATGAGACTCGCTCCAGTGTGTGTGTGTGTGTGTGTGTGTGTGTGTGTGTGTGTGTGTGTGTGTGTGTGTGTGTGTTAAACAGAAAAAGATGTGCTGAACCGTCACACAGCTCCAGGTGATAATGAGTGTCTTAACAAATTAGTGATACTGTTCACACTTCTCCATCGCTCTTCAACACTTGGTTTATTATCAGCATCACACACACACACACACACGCACACACGCACACACGCGCGCACACGCGCACGCACGCACGCACACGCGCACACACACGCACACATGCCAGCTCCACGTGTAAGCAATTACTGCATAACAATGAGTGTAATATAAGTAATACAGTAATGCTCTCCCACTGCTGCTCACACTCACACGTTTCTCACACACGTGTAAAAATGTCACATCTGAAATTTTACTGCAGTTTGAATTATTTTCCGAATGAAGGTTATTTATAGTTTAGGGTTTATTTTGATTTAAATGTGAGATTATTGAAGGTGTATTGTAGAGTGCTGGATGAACAATATGGGTCTTGGTATAAGATGCTGATGAGACGATTTGTGCTGTGGCCTGATGGGAAATACATGGGCTAACCTTAACAGCCCGGTTACTGTACTACACAATACAATACTACACAATAGTACACTAAACTACACAATACAATACTACACAATAGTACACTAAACTACACAATACAATACTACACAATAGTACACTAAACTACACAATACAATACTACACAATAGTACACTAAACTACACAATACAATACTACACAATAGTACACTAAACTACACAATACAATACTACACAATAGTACACTAAACTACACAATACAATACTACACAATAGTACACTAAACTACACAATACAATACTACACAATAGTACACTAAACTACACAATACAATACTACACAATAGTACACTAAACTACACAATACTTGTCATTTGTGGGTCTTGTATATAAAAACTTTCTTTCGGCTTCTCCCATTAGGGGTCGCCACAGTGGGTCTTGTATATATATATATATTACATGCTGAACATATACTTACATATTTATCTGCACATGTCTGTTATTTGCATTTCTGGTTGATGCTAAACTGCATTTGGTTTTCTATCTATCTATCTATCTATCTATCTATCTATCTATCTATCTATCTATCTATCTATCTATCTATCTGTCTGTCTGTCTGTCTGTCTGTCTGTCTGTCTGTCAGCCTCTACCCTTTTTAGTTATAGTTTTCTTGATTCCTCTTTTTCTCCACCAGATGTCACTGTTGTGTCTCTGTGTCCCTCATTAGATTCTTATTGTCTTCACCTGTATCTAAACTCTTCTGTATATAAATGTGTCTCAGCATCTTTGCTTTGTTGTTGATGGTGTGTGTTTTTACCTCTGGCGGCTTGTGTCTTCGTGTCTCCAGCTCTCTAGCTCTCTTAAGTAGTCCCGTGTGAGTTCTTGTTTTTGAGATTGTGTTTTGTGTCTATACTGAGAAAGATTTGGTTTGTGCTTGTTTTACCTTTGTTCCTGAGAGAGATTTTGTTTGAGATTTTTTTTCCTGAGCTCCTCAGTAATTTTGTGTTTTCACTTTTTGAATTGTGAATTTTGCCCTGCTTTTGTGTGCATGTTTGAATTTCTGATCTCTGTTGATTTGAGCTTTTTCCACATTTTTGTGGGTTTTTTAATAAAATAAAACTATGGATGTTTCTGACCTGTTAGCCGATCTCTGCTTACGCGCACGCGCGCACACACACACACACACACACGCGCGCACACGCACGCACGCACGCACGCACACACACACACACAGACAGAGAGAGACACAATCCTACACTACAAAGAGTTCCAAAAATCCACTATTCCAAAAGATCTCAAATTATTAAAATAATAGCAAAGTTATGCACTGTAACAGGATGATGTGGGTGTGGTTATTAATATAGCTCGGCGTCTTTCAAACAAACTTTGCTATCTATCTATCCGTTTTTCCTCTTTTAATAATCCTTAATTGTTTTTGTCTTCCTGACTTGTGCCTGTAGTTAGTTAACTCGACTATAACTAGTGTTGTTTATATTTATTTTCTCTCACTCACATCTCTGTATAATAAATCTGTTCGTGACGATAAGCACTATTCCGGTTGTTTGTCTGCATTCGAGCACAGGTGAGGACTCGTTCGAGTTGCAAACGGTGGCGTTGGAGATGGAGGCATTGGAGAAACAGATTCGCGAGCTGCATGTAAAGCATGACCGGCTGCGAGAGCGGAAAGCGGCGCTGGAAACATCCCGGGCGGACGCGCACTCATCCCAGGTAAACTCCCGGGTTGAACCTAACGCTCCCAGCACATCAACTCCGCGTGCTTCTATGCCCAGGCCCAGCGCACCTACAACTCCGGCACCGGTGCAACATGGACCCTGGATGCGACCGCGGCGGAAGAGACAAGCCAAGCCCCGATCGAGGACGTCTCCACCTCCACCACCGGCCTTCGAGATCTCGACCGAGAACCGCTTCGTCCCCCTCCGCGAGACGGAACGCGACACTGTTATTCTCGGAGATTCCATCGTCCGGCATGTCCGCGCTACCCGAGCTAAAGGTAAGGTGCACACTCGCTGTTTTCCTGGTGCTCGTGTTCTGGATGTCGCTGCGCAGGTACCCGCGATCCTGAACGAGAACTTCGGAGCGGTTGTTCTCCATGCCGGATCAAACGACACCAGGCTGCGGCAAACGGAGATCTTAAAGAGGGACTTCAGGATCCTGGTGGAGACGGTACGCAGCACATCACCCACAACGAGGATCATTGTGTCAGGACCTCTTCCCACTTACCAGCGAGGGGCTGAGAAGTTTAGTAGACTTTTAGCTCTAAATGAATGGTTACAGTCATGGTGTCGAGAACATAAACTTCTCTTTGTTAATAACTGGAACTGTTTCTGGGAGCGTCCGAGGTTCTTCCGCCCTGATGGCCTGCACCCCAGCAGAGTTGGAGCAGCAGTGCTATCAGATAACATCTCTAGGATACTACACACCATCTGACTGGTAAGACATCAAGAAATCTTCAACTATAAGAACACGCATACTACAGACCAAATAGTTACAAGTTCACACACAGCCCAGTTTATAGAAACCGTATCTATTCCTCGTGTAGTAAAACCAAGAATTAAATACACAAGATCCAGAAATAATCTTATTGCAGTTAAAACTGAAAAATGCCAGATAAACAAACACAACAAAGTTCTAAAGTTCGGTCTTTTAAACATTAGATCACTTGCACCCAAAGCACTGATTGTAAATGAGATGATCACAGATAATAATCTCTCAGCACTCTGTCTCACTGAGACCTGGATTAAACCAGGTGATTATATGGGTCTAAACGAGTCGACACCGTCAGGATATGTTTATAAGCATGAGCCCCGTCAGACTGGTCGTGGGGGGGGGGGGGGTGTAGGAACCATTTATAGTGCTTCTCTTAATGTTAGTCAGAGATTAGGATTCAGCTTTAAATCATTTGAAGTGCTCGTTCTTAAAATTGCACTTTCAGAGATGCATAGAAAACTCGCTCTGGTCACCGTGTACAGACCCCCAGGACCCTACGCTGATTTTCTTCATGAGTTTGCTTGTTTTCTCTCAGACCTCCTGATCAGCTTTGATAAAGTGCTGCTTGTAGGAGATTTTAATATTCATGTAGATGATGAAAACGATGCCCTAGGATTATCATTTGTCGATTTACTAAACTCTTTTGGAGTTAAACAAAACGTCACCAGACCAACCCACCGTTTTAACCACACACTAGACTTAATAATATCCCACGGAGCAGACGTCACTGATATAAATATTTTACCTCAGAATGATGACATCACAGACCATTATCTCCTACTGTACACACTACCGGTAGAGCAGATTAACCGTGTTTCACCACGGTATCGACTTGGTAGGACTATTATTCCAACCACTAAGGACAGATTCATAAATAACCTGCCTGATTTATCTCAGTTTCACATTAAACCCATAACTGCTGATCATCTTGATGAGATGGCGAACAACATAGACCTTATCCTCACTAGCACTTTAGACACTGTTGCCCCCATCCGGTTAAAAAAGGTTCGAGAACAAGCACCTGCACCTTGGTATAATAGTCATACGCATGCCCTAAAGAGAACAACACGTAATCTGGAGAGAAAATGGAGGAAAACTAAATTGGAGGTATTTAGAATTGCGTATAAAGACAGTATGCTCAGCTACAGACAGGCGCTAAAAGCTGCTAGAGCTAAACACCTGAGCAAACTCATAGAAAATAACAAAAACAATCCCAGGTTCCTTTTCAGTACAGTCGCTAAATTAACAACAAATCAGGGATCTGAAAAATGTGTTCCATCACAGTTTAGTAGTGAAGACTTTATGAATTTCTTCACTGAAAAAATAGATAACATTCGAAAAACAATTGTGGCAGTTCAACCTCTGACAGCATCTCCCGACACAATCGTACTTACAACCCAACAACTACACTGTTTTACATGTATAGGACAGGAAGAGCTGT
Organism: Silurus aristotelis; assembly: GCF_946808225.1. Taxonomy (NCBI): domain Eukaryota; kingdom Metazoa; phylum Chordata; class Actinopteri; order Siluriformes; family Siluridae; genus Silurus; species Silurus aristotelis. Next base: position 19,863,236 of record NC_139596.1, on the reverse strand, counting down.
ATGATGCTATTATGAAAGCTAAATCAACAACATGTCAGTTAGATCCAATTCCCACTAAACTACTGAAGGAAGTGTTATATACAGCTGGTGAGCCTCTTTTAAATATTATTAACTCCTCACTATCGTTAGGTCATGTCCCTAAATCCCTCAAGTTAGCAGTTATTAAGCCCCTCATTAAAAAACCTAATCTGGATCCAAACACGCTATCGAATTACAGACCAATTTCAAATCTCCCATTTATGTCTAAGATTTTAGAAAAGATTGTCGCTGCCCAGCTATGTAACCACTTGCAGGAGAACAATATCTTTGAAGAGTTTCAGTCAGGTTTTAGGCCCCATCATAGCACAGAAACTGCTCTAGTTAAAATCACTAATGACCTGCTTTTAGCTTCAGACCAAGGCTACATCTCCCTATTAGTTTTACTAGATCTTAGTGCTGCGTTCGACACTATAGATCATGATCTTCTCCTCGATCGCTTACAGAATTACATCGGTATTCAGGGACAGGCATTAAGCTGGTTTAAATCCTACCTGTCCGATCGTTACCATTTCGTAGATTTAAATGGAGAGCTATCCAGGATAATGCTAGTAAATTATGGCGTGCCACAAGGGTCAGTTCTGGGACCCCTGCTTTTTACAATATACATGCTTCCATTAGGAAATATTATTAGAAGGCATGGAATTAGCTTCCATTGTTATGCTGATGATACCCAGCTACAGTGAGGAAAATAAGTATTTGAACACCCTGCTATTTTGCAAGTTCTCCCACTTAGAAATCATGGAGGGGTCTGAAATTGTCATCGTAGCTGCATGTCCACTGTGAGAGACATAATCTAAAAAAAAAAATCCAGAAATCACAATATATGATTTTTTGACTATTTATTTGTATGATACAGCTGCAAATAAGTATTTGAACACCTGTCTATCAGCTAGAATTCTGACCCTCAAAGACCTGTTAGTCTGCCTTTAAAATGTCCACCTCCACTACATTTATTATCCTAAATTACATGCACCTGTTTGAGGTTGTTAGCTGCATAAAGACACCTGTCCACCCCATACAATCAGTAAGAATCCAACTACTAACATGGCCAAGACCAAAGAGCTGTCCAAAGACACTAGAGACAAAATTGTACACCTCCACAAGGCTGGAAAGGGCTACGGGGAAATTGCCAAGCAGCTTGGTGAAAAAAGGTCCACTGTTGGAGCAATCATTAGAAAATGGAAGAAGCTAAACATGACTGTCAATCGCCCTCGGACTGGGGCTCCATGCAAGATCTCACCTCGTGGGGTCTCAATGATCCTAAGGAAGGTGAGAAATAAGCCCAGAACTACACGGGAGGAGCTGGTCATTGACCTGAAAAGAGCTGGGACCACCGTTTCCAAGGTTACTGTTGGTAATACACTAAGACGTCATGGTTTAAAATCATTCATGGCACGGAAGGTTCCCCTGCTTAAACCAGCACATGTCCAGGCACGTCTTAAGTTTGCCAATGACCATTTGGATGATCCAGAGGAGTCATGGGAGAAAGTCATGTGGTCAGATGAGACCAAAATAGAACTTTTGAGTCATAATTCCACTAAACGTGTTTGGAGGAAGAAGAATGATGAGTACCATCCCAAGAACACCATCCCTACTGTGAAGCATGGGGGTGGTAGCATCATGCTTTGGGGGGGGTTTTCTGCACATGGGACAGGGCGACTGCACTGTATTAAGGAGAGGATGACCGGGGCCATGTATTACGAGATTTTGGGGAACAACCTCCTTCCCTCAGTTAGAGCATTGAAGATGGGTCGAGGCTGGGTCTTCCAACATGACAGTGACCCGAAGCACACAGCCAGGATAACCAAGGAGTGGCTCTGTAAGAAGCATATCAAGGTTCTGGCGTGGCCTAGCCAGTCTCCAGACCTAAACCCAATAGAGAATCTTTGGAGGGAGCTCAAACTCTGTGTTTCTCAGCGACAGGCCAGAAACCTGACTGATCTAGAGAAGATCTGTGTGGAGGAGTGGGCCAAAATCCCTCCTGCAGTGTGTGCAAACCTGGTGAAAAACTACAGGAAATGTTTGACCTCTGTAATTGCAAACAAAGGCTACTGTACCAAATATTAACATTGACTTTCTCAGGTGTTCAAATACTTATTTGCAGCTGTATCATACAAATAAATAGTTTAAAAATCATATATTTTGATTTCTGGATTTTTTTTTTTAGATTATGTCTCTCACAGTGGACATGCACCTACGATGACAATTTCAGACCCTCCATGATTTCTAAGTGGGAGAACTTGCAAAATAGCAGGGTGTTCAAATACTTATTTTCCTCACTGTATATATTTCATCCAAACCAGGCGATACAGCTCAATTAGGTCGCATAACTGAGTGTGTTGAAGAAATAAGAGATTGGATGACCCATAACTTTCTGCTATTAAATCCTGATAAAACGGAGATTTTGCTCATCGGCCCAAAAAATAGTACACAGAAGCTCCAGCATCTCAGCCTGCATTTAGACGGATGTTCTGTAACCACTAGTTCAACGGTAAAAGACCTGGGAGTTATTTTAGACAGCAACTTATCTTTTAAAAATCACATCAATCAAGTTACAAAAACAGCTTCTTTCACCTTAGAAATATTTCTAAGCTAAGAAATATGTTATCTATATCTGATGCAGAGAAGCTCGTCCATGCGTTTATGACCTCTAGAATAGACTACTGTAATGCATTACTAGGTGGATGTCCTGCATCATTAATAAACAAGCTTCAGTTAGTTCAGAATGCCGCAGCAAGAGTTCTTACTAGGTCAAGAAAATACGATCATATAACCCCAATCTTATCGTCCCTACATTGGCTTCCTATTAAGTTTCGAATAGACTACAAACTACTGCTACTCACTTATAAAGCACTAAATGGTTTGGCTCCCATGTATCTATCCAGTCTCTTAACACGCTACAATCCGTCACGCTCCCTGAGATCTCAAAACTCTGGGCTTCTAGTAGTTCCTAGAATAGCAAAGTCCACTAAAGGCGGTAGAGCATTTTCACATTTAGCTCCTAAACTCTGGAATAGTCTTCCTGACAGTGTTCGGGGTTCAGATACACTCTCCCAGTTTAAGTGTAGATTAAAAACATATCTTTTTAGCAAAGCCTACACATAACACACATCACACACATCACATCACAACCTTGTGCTCCAGAACATCTGATCACATGCACATTATCAACTTGTGCTGTTAATATCATGAACAGCAGCTACGCTAATTCCTCTCCACTGCTTCTCTTTCTCTCCCCATCCCGAGGCTTTCTGAGGTTTGGCCAGCTCCAGTCACGTCCCACCTTGTGAAGATTATGGACCTATGGATGATCATGGAGAAGTAGATGCCGAGTGTTTAAAGGCCCTGGCATGGAGAAGCTGATGCTGGATCTATGATGATCACAAATTGTTCTGTATTGTTGAAAGATTTATGACCAAACTTTTGATGTCACCCATATGAGGATGGGTTCCCCTTTGAGTCTGGTTCCTCTCAAGGTTTCTTCCTCATATCATCTAAGGGAGTTTTCTCCTTGCCACTGTCGCCACGGCTGCTCATCAGGGACAAACGCACACCATTCACCTTCACTGTTGTTTTCTGTAAAGCTGCTTTGAGACAATGTCTGTTGTGAAAAGCGCTATACAAATAAACTTGACTTGACTTGACTTGATAGTGCTGAAGTGTGAGCCGTGCACACAATAAACACACCCTGAGCCTCTCAATCACACTGCAGTTCATTTTTATCCATTTGTCTGATTTATTGCTGGAGGTCGACTATTTATTACATTGAGTGTTTATTAGAGGAGACACACTGCAGCTCTGTCCTTCCGCTTGTGGTTGAAAATTTTTTTTGTATTTTTAGACAAACTGCACTTTTTTTTTTTTTATTGGAAAATATCTACTGGGCTCGAGGCAGGAGGAGGAAGTTGTAGCCTTTTGCTGCAGATGGAGAGATTAGATTTATTAAATTTTTTTGTGGATGACTAATTTTGAAGACGTTTCTCTCAACACATCTGTCTCACTGTAACTCCTCTGAACTCTTTCTCTCTCGGCTCAGCATTTCTGTCATCGCTTCCACACTTCACCATTACAGAACTGTTCCATCTGTAGGTGTCAGGGTTCCAGCTAAATGTCCTGTGCTAACACACTGCTGAAATCATGAGGAAAAAAGAGCCAGAAAGACGGACAGGTAAGAGCCAGCAGTTTCTTACAGATGGAAGGATGGAGTTACAGATGAATAGATTTTCAGACTGAGATTACATTTACTATGTGTATTGGAGTCTGACAGGACAAAACAAAATGTATGGTATAATTTCCACAAAAGGGGCGGATGGGTCCTGGATGGGTCCTGGATGGGTCCTGGATGGCTTCTTCTGCAGGGGCACACAACTGATATTTCTATATTTCTAAGTGATTGTTAGAAAACCTCCTTTTCTTCCAAGCTTTTGTTCAGGCTCTCTGTGTGTGTGTGTGTGTGTGTGTGTGTGTGTGTGTGTGTGTGTGTGTGTGTGTGTGTGTGTGTGTGTGTGTCTCATGTCAGTCATGGTTTGAGGAAGGACTCGTGTCTGAAAACAATGTCTTCATATTTTTCTCTTTCTGCACATTGTTTCTTTACAAATCCGTGTGTAGGTGATGTGAAGCTCAGGATAAACTTTTTTAAATCTTTATTTCACTGCTGACTTGGAGATCTGAAGCAGAAACAGCGCTAATGTCAACTATCTTCTTTTGGTTTTTAAGTTCATGGCAGTGGTTACAGCAGTAACTCTCAGTGGGATCCTATAACACTAATATCACTCTGTATATTCCCACCTGATCCCACAAGGTCACATGACTGTCTGCACTTGAGTCATGTTTAGGATCAATAAGCACTTGTATGTAATCACACACACACACACACACACACACACACACACACACACCTTTCTATGGATTATGGACATGAACTACACTGATTAGTCATAACATTCTGACCCCCTGTCTATTATTGTGCTGGTCCCCTTTTTGCTGCTAAAACAGTCGTGACCCGTCGATCATCAACAGCATGAACTTCTTCAGCAGTTTGAGCTACAGGAGCTCGTTTGTTGGATCGGACTACACGGACCAGCTTTCGCTCCTCACATGCATCAATGATCCTCGTACCCCACGACCCTGTCGCAGTTTCACCACTGTTCCTTCCTTGGAGCACTAATAGATTCTGACCACTGCAGACCAGGAACATCTCACAAGAGCTGCAGTTTTGGAGACGCTCTGTTCCAGTCGTCTAGACGTCACAATTTATCAAACTCACTTAAATCCTTACACTTGACCATTTTTCTGCTTCTAACATCAACTTTGAGGAGAAAATGTTCACCTGCTGCCTAATAAATAAATCCACCCACTAAAGAGGTGCCATGATGAAGATCATCAGTGTTCTTCACTTTACACTCAGTGTTATAATGTGATAATGTTATTCCTGATCAGTGTGTGTTTCCCATCAGCCACTGCGCCTCACTGAACCGGTTTGTTTTGTACACCTCATTCCTGTCATGTTTACTCTTGTGCGTAGTCTCACGGCTCATGTCACTCGTGTTTAGGTCTCACTTTCTTTCATTTATGTGTGTGATCTTTTCATGTTTTGTTTCCTGTGGGTGTATTTTGAACTCACCAGTTGAGTTGCTCACCAGTTCCAGAGAGCAAAGCTTGGCAACATGCTGGTCTTCAGGAACCAGGACAGAGCAGGAGACATCATCTCTGGCTGAAAACCTTATGGTTCAGTATAGTGATGCAGGTGAATAGAAGGATTGTGTGATGAACACTAAAAATGGATGATAGATTGTGATATTAACAGTAGAATATAAGGTCAGATTATTAGAAGAGCATTTAAGGGCCTCCAGGTGCAATAAAACCCAGCTGTAAAGTAAATCAGAGTATTATATTATATTATATTCTAAATACTTGGAGAAATCTAATGATACATTATGGTGAAGAACTGTACAGTATGGATGAGTTTTAGTGCATCGTATCTTTTATTTACACAATTCAGGGATTTTTTTATTTTTTAATTTTAATGCCTTTTATTAGAATAAGCAACTTTTAAACATTCACATAGTGTAATTTTTATAAATGTTAATGCACAGAGTTAAATATTGAATTCACACAGTGTGAGTTTACAGAATCAGGAAATGACTGAACACACAATGAGAATCCAGGAACAATGCGTTCTAAGAAAGATATTAAGAGTAAAGTCTGGTTTAAAACACTGTGTGATATTGTATTAATAATATGTATATACTGGTAATAAATGGTTTTCTCTTCTCTTGTGGAAGTCAGACCGCAGGGGGTATTGTAAGCTGATACCTTCACAGATATTCTACAGTGTAAATTTGCAGATAAACAAACTGCTATAATTCAAATAAAGCCATTGACATCATTTATGGGGAACAGAGCATCACATCTCAACTCAGAGTCGAGGAAGCAGGAAGCTTTAATACATATTGTGGTCAAGAAGAAAACAGTAATATAAGTTTCTATATTAAAGACTGGATCAAGTATGAAACAAGAAAATGAGTAAATGGCATCTGATAAGATAAGATAATGTGTAGAAAGGTAACGATCCACAGGAAGGAAGTGTTCTTCTGAACTGTTCTGTACAGTAAATGTATATGATGCTACAGTGTAGTACTTGTCAAAGTAATAGGTACAGGATTTAGACTTTCCTGACCACATCTCTGTGCTGAAGTGCAGAACTGAAAATGTCTTGAGGCCAACAAGGGGGAAGTGAATTTAAGAGAATGTCAATCAAAGAATTTCTTTTTTAACAAGGAAAAGAACATAAATTCTAACCCATTAGTGTTTTTGTAAAAATATTGATGTTTATTGATCATATTTGCACCAGTGGTTACTGAGGTTATGCTGTAGATATTATCAGGGGTTTGGACTGAATATGACTCCAAATCTGAGATCTAAGTGCTCACTTTGCAGCAAAAGTTTTGATTAAAAAATATTGATCTTTTGGGAAGTTTATAACCAAGACTCCAAGTGTAATAAAACAAAACGTAATGCACTACTGTCTATGTCTTTATCCCACTAACCCACGTGTGAAATTGGAAAAGAAAATGTAACATTTTTCCCCAAAAAACATGTTCATAGATTCTCTTCATATTTGCACCAGTGGTTACTGATGCTCTGTAAAAAGAAATGAAAGTTTCCTTTTCCACCACAATCCAAAGCTTAGATCTGAGTTCTGAAATGTTCCAGTGCAAACAGTATACAGGTCTTGGAAAGTATATAACCACATCTGAGAGGACAAAACTAAAGCACAAAGGCTCTAGTTAACCCCTTAAGTGTTTTTAAGCTGAATATGTTGATGTTTTTTTCATCTCTGCACCAGTGGGTCATGAGCTTGAGATGAGGACAGAAACATGAGTTTGTTGTTTGACCACATTCCCAAGCTGAGATCTGATGCTTTTATTTTGATTCCTAGTAAATAATATAATAATAATAATCGAGGACCAACAGTAAATATGCAGTCTGATGTGAAATTTGAGAGAATGTTGTCATGTACTAATAGTATATTATCACAGGCTACATATTTATACACACCTGTAAAATTCAGAACAAAGTTTATACACACGGCTGTCCTAATACACACTCCTGTACTGTTATACACACACACGTAATGTATATACACACTCCTGTACTGTTATACACACACACGTAATGTTTATACACACTCCTGTACTGTTATACACACACACACGTAATGTTTATACACACTCCTGTACTGTTATACACACACACACGTAATGTTTATACACACTCCTGTACTGTTATACACACACACGTAATGTTTATACACACTCCTGTACTGTTATACACACACACGTAATGTATATACACACTCCTGTACTGTTACACACACACGTAATGTATATACACACTCCTGTACTGTTACACACACACGTAATGTTTATACACACTCCTGTACTGTTATACACACACACACGTAATGTTTATACACACTCCTGTACTGTTATACACACACACACGTAATGTTTATACACACTCCTGTACTGTTATACACACACACACGTAATGTATATACACACTCCTGTACTGTTATACACACACACGCGTAATGTTTATACACACTCCTGTACTGTTATACACACACACACGTAATGTTTATACACACTCCTGTACTGTTATACACACACACACGTAATGTATATACACACTCCTGTACTGTTATACACACACACGCGTAATGTTTATACACACTCCTGTACTGTTATACACACACACACGTAATGTTTATACACACTCCTGTACTGTTATACACACACACGTAATGTATATACACACTCCTGTACTGTTATACACACACACGCGTAATGTTTATACACACTCCTGTACTGTTATACACACACACACGTAATGTTTATACACACTCCTGTACTGTTATACACACACACGTAATGTATATACACACTCCTGTACTGTTATACACACACACGCGTAATGTTTATACACACTCCTGTACTGTTATACACACACACACGTAATGTATATACACACTCCTGTACTGTTATACACACACACGTAATGTATATACACACTCCTGTACTGTTATACACACACACGTAATGTATATACACACTCCTGTACTGTTATACACACACACGTAATGTATATACACACTCCTGTACTGTTATACACACACACGTAATGTTTATACACACTCCTGTACTGTTATACACACACACGTAATGTTTATACACACTCCTGTACTGTTATACACACACACGTAATGTATATACACACTCCTGTACTGTTATACACACACACACGTAATGTTTATACACACTCCTGTACTGTTATACACACACACGTAATGTTTATACACACTCCTGTACTGTTATACACACACACGTAATGTTTATACACACTCCTGTACTGTTATACACACACACACGTAATGTTTATACACACTCCTGTACTGTTATACACACACACGTAATGTATATACACACTCCTGTACTGTTATACACACACACGTAATGTTTATACACACTCCTGTACTGTTATACACACACACACGTAATGTATATACACACTCCTGTACTGTTATACACACACACGTAATGTTTATACACACTCCTGTACTGTTATACACACACACACGTAATGTTTATACACACTCCTGTACTGTTATACACACACACGTAATGTATATACACACTCCTGTACTGTTATACACACACACGTAATGTTTATACACACTCCTGTACTGTTATACACACACACACGTAATGTATATACACACTCCTGTACTGTTATACACACACACACGTAATGTATATACACACTCCTGTACTGTTATACACACACACACGTAATGTTTATACACACTCCTGTACTGTTATA
>NC_139596.1:19836313-19851313 GCF_946808225.1 Silurus aristotelis | reverse complement strand
TCTCTCTCTCTCTCTCTCTCTCTCTCTCTCTCTCACTGTGTCTCTTTCACTCTCTCTCTCTCTCTCTCTCTCTCTCTCTCTCTCTCTCTCTCTCTCTCACTGTGTCTCTTTCACTCTCTCTCTCTCTCTCTCTCTCTCTCACTGTGTCTTTTTCACTCTCTCTCACTGTGTCTCTTTCTCTCTCTCTCTCTCTCTCTCTCTCTCTCTCTCTCTCTCTCACTGTGTCTCTTTCACTCTCTCTCTCTCTCTCTCTCTCTCTCTCTCTCTCTCTCTCTCTCTCTCTCTCTCACTGTGTCTCTTTCACTCTCTCTCTCTCTCTCTCTCTCTCTCTCACTGTGTCTCTTTCTCTCTCTCTCACTGTGTCTCTTTCACTCTCTCTCTCTCTCTCTCTCTCTCTCACTGTGTCTCTTTCACTCTCTCTCTCTCTCTCTCTCTCTCTCTCACTGTGTCTCTTTCTCTCTCTCTCACTGTGTCTCTTTCACTCTCTCTCTCTCTATCCCTCTCTCTTTCTCGTTGTTTTTTTCTCATGATAAACAGAAACATTTGTTTCGCTGAAGAATTACCGAGTTATAAAGCAAGCAGAAAAATAACTGCAGAAACATATATCTACAGTGAGGAAAATAAGTATTTGAACACGCTGCTATTTTGCAAGTTCTCCCACTTAGAAATCATGGAGGGTCTGAAATTGTCATCGTAGCTGCATGTCCACTGTGAGAGACATAATCTAAAAAAAAAAATCCAGAAATCACAATGTATGATTTTTAAACTATTTATTTGTATGATGCAGCTGCAAATAAGTATTTGAACACCTGAGAAAGTCAATGTTAATATTTGGTACAGGAGCCTTTGTTTGCAATTACAGAGGTCAAACGTTTCCTGTAGTTTTTCACCAGGTTTGCACACACTGCAGGAGGGATTTTGGCCCACTCCTCCACACAGATCTTCTCTAGATCAGTCAGGTTTCTGGCCTGTCGCTGAGAAACACGGAGTTTGAGCTCCCTCCAAAGATTCTCTATTGGGTTTAGGTCTGGAGACTGGCTAGGCCACGCCAGAACCTTGATATGCTTCTTACAGAGTCACTCCTTGGTTATCCTGACTGTGTGCTTCGGGTCATTGTCATGTTGGAAGACCCAGCCTCGACCCATCTTCAATGCTCTAACTGAGGGAAGGAGGTTGTTCCCCAAAATCTCGCAATACATGGCCCCGGTCATCCTCTCCTTAATACAGTGCAGTCACCCTGTCCCATGTGCAGGAATACACCCCCAAAGCATGATGCTACCACCCCCATGCTTCACAGTAGGGATGTGTTCTTGGGATGGTACTCATCATTCTTCTTCCTCCAAACACGTTTAGTGGAATTATGACCCAAAAGTTCTATTTTGGTCTCATCTGACCACATGACTTTCTCCCATGACTCCTCTGGATCATCCAAATGGTCATTGGCAAAGTTAAGACGTGCCTGGACATGTGCTGGTTTAAGCAGGGGAACCTTCCGTGCCATGCATGATTTCAAACCATGACGTCTTAGTGTATTACCAACAGTAACCTTGGAAACGGTGGTCCCAGCTCTTTTCAGGTCATTGACCAGCTCCTCCCATGTAGTCCTGGGCTGATTTCTCACCTTCCTTAGGATCATTGAGACCCCACGAGGTGAGATCTTGCATGGAGCCCCAGTCCGAGGGAGATTGACTGTCATGTGTCGCTTCTTCCATTTTCTAATGATTGTTCCAACAGTGGAGCTTTTTTCACCAAGCTGCTTGGCAATTTCCCCGTAGCCCTTTCCAGCCTTGTGGAGGTGTACAATTTTGTCTCTAGTGTCTTTGGACAGCTCTTTGGTCTTGGCCATGTTAGTAGTTGGATTCTTACTGATTGTATGGGGTGGACAGGTGTCTTTATGCAGCTAATGACCTCAAACAGGTGCATCTAATTTAGGATAATAAATGTAGTGAAGGTGGACATTTTAAAGGCAGACTAACAGGTCTTTGAGGGTCAGAATTCTAGCTGATAGACAGGTGTTCAAATACTTATTTGCAGCTGTATCATACAAATAAATAGTTTAAAAATCATACATTGTGATTTCTGGATTTTTTTTTTAGATTATGTCTCTCACAGTGGACATGCAGCTACGATGACAATTTCAGACCCTCCATGACTTCTAAGTGGGAGAACTTGCAAAATAGCAGCGTATTCAAATACTTATTTTCCCCACTGTATATATATACATACACGTGCAGGATTGTGTGTGTGTGTGTGTGTGTGTGTGTGTGTGTGTGTGTGTGTGTGTGTGTGTGTGTGTGTGTGTGCGTGTTGAATACACTAAATGGCATGGGCACACATTGTGTGTACAGTATGTTGTGGTTCTGGGCTGTCTTTGTGCTCCTGAAGTAGGTGGGCAGTTAGTAAGGGGCCAAGAGGCTTGTCTGAGCAGTGACACAGTGGGAGACAATGAGAGTGAGACAGAGAAAAGGAGACAATGAGACAGTGAAAGTTAAACAGTAAGAGAAAGACAGTGAGATGGAGACAATAAGACAGTGAGAGTGAGACAGTGACACAGTGGGAGTGAAACAGTGAAAGAGAGACCATGAGACAGTGAGAGGGAGACAATAAGATAGTAAGAGTGAGACAGCAGGAGTGAAACAGTGAGCATGAGACAGTGAGAGGGAGACAGTGAGACAGTGAGAGTCAGTCAGTGAGAGGGAGACAGTGAGACAATAAAAGTGAGACAGTGAAAGGGAGACAGTGAGACAGTAAGAGTGAGACGGAGACAGTGGGATAGTAAGACAGTCAGAGGGAGACAGTGAGAGGGAGACTGAGAGGAAGACAGTGAGACAGTAAACATCAGACAGGGAAAAGAAGACAGTGAGATGGAGACAGTGAGACAGTGAGACAGAGAGAAGGAGACAGTAAGAGTGAGACAGTGAGACAGTAAGAGGGAGACTGTGAAAGTGAGCGTGAAAAGGAGACAGTGGGAGGGGGACAGTGAGGGAGAAGGTGAGGGTGAGGCAGCTAGACTGAGACAGTGAAACAGTGATAGTAAGACAATGAGAGAGAGAGAGAGTAAAAGTGAAACAGTGAGAGAGAGACAGTGAGTGGGAGACAGCAAGACAGTGAAAGGGAGACAGTGAGACAGAGAGAAGGAGACAGTAAGAGTGAGACAGTGAGACAGTAAGAGGGAGACTGTGAAAGTGAGCGTGAAAAGGAGACAGTGGGAGGGGGACAGTGAGGGAGAAGGTGAGGGTGAGGCAGCTAGACTGAGACAGTGAAACAGTGATAGTAAGACAATGAGAGAGAGAGACAGTAAAAGTGAAACAGTGAGATTGAGACTGGAAGACAGTGAGAGAGAGACAGTGAGTGGGAGACAGAAGGACAGTGAGAGGAAGACAGTGAGACAGAGAGAAGGAGATAGTAAAAGGGAGACAGTGGGGCAGTATGAGGGTGACAGTGAAAGTGAGAGTGAAAAGGTGAGACAGTAAAACAGTGATAGTAACACAATGAGAGAGAGAGAGAGACAGTAAAAGTGAAACAGTGAGAGAGAGACAGTGAGTGGGAGACAGCAAGACAGTGAAAGGGAGACAGTGAGAGAAAAACAATGAGAGTGAGAGAGTAAAAAGGAGAGTGTAAGACAGTGAAACAATAACACAGTGAAAGGGAGACAGTGAGAGTCAGACAGTGAAACAGTTAAAGGGCGACACCAAGAGAGAGAAAGTGAGGTGAGAGTCAGACAGTGAGTCAGTGAGAGGAATACAGTGAGACAGTGGGAGGGAGATAGTGAGAGTGAGATTCAGGAAGTGAGACATTGAGAGTGAGACATTAAGATTGAGACAGTAAAAAGGAGACAGTAAGACAGTGAAAAGGAGGCAGTAAGGCAGTGAAAGGGAGACAGTGATACAGTGGGAAGGACACAGTAAGACAGTGAGAGGGGGAACTAAAAGTGAGGCAGTGAGAGTCAGACAGTGAGAGGGAGACATTGAGGCAGTAATAGGGAGACAATAAGAGGGAGACAGAGGGACAGTGAGATAGAGACAGTAATGCAGTGAGTGTGACAGTAAAAGTCAGACATTGTCCCAATGTCTGTCTCCCACTGTCTCCCTCTCAGTGAGAGTAAAACACTGAGAGTCAGAAAACAAAAGAGAGAGAGAGACCATGAGATGGAGACCGTGATACAGAGACAGTGAGAAGAAAACAGTGAGAGGAAAAAGTAGGGATACAGTGAGAGAGATGCAGTGAGACTTTGAGAGTGAGCCAGTGAGACAATGAGAGTCAGACAGTAAAAGTGAGACCACAAGATGGAGAGAGGGGGACAGTGAGAAGGAGACAGTGAGACAGTAAGAGGGAGATAGTGAGAGTAAGACAGTGGGAGTGAGACCATCAGATGGAGACAGTGAGAATGAGACAGTGAGACAGTAAGAGGGAGACAGTAAGAGTGAGACAGTGAGAATGAGACCATGAGATGGAGACAGTGGGACAGTGAGAAGGAGACAGTGAGACAGTAAGAGGGAGACAGTGAGAGGGAGACAGTGAGACCATAAGAGTGAGACAGTAAGAGTCAGACAGTGAAAGTGAGACCATAAGATGGAGACAGTGGGACAGTGAGAAGGAGACAGTGAGACGATAAGAGTGAGACAGTGAGAGTCAGACAGTGAAGTGAGACCATAAGATGGAGACAGTGGGACAGTGAGAAGGAGACAGTGAGACAGTAAGAGGGAGACAGTGAGACGATAAGAGTGAGACAGTGAGAGTCAGACAGTGGGAGGGAGACCATCAGATGGAGACAGTGAGAATGAGACAGTGAGACAGTAAAAGGGAGACAGTGAGACGATAAGAGTGAGACAGTGAGAGTCAGATAGTGAAGTGAGACCATAAGATGGAGACAGTGGGACAGTGAGAAGGAGACAGTGTAAGGAATAAATGAAATAGTGCAAGTGAAACCCAGAGCAAAAAAAAACGCAGAGTTACGATTTTGTCAATAACAAAATATAATTTACCTTCAAAAAGGGTGTGTGTGTGTGTATATGTGTGTGTGTGTGTATATGTGTGTGTGTGTGTGTGAGTTTACAAGACTATAAATGTAATTTTTAGAGCTTTTATGACCAGAAAGTTATGTGCTGCTGTTCAGTGATGTTCTCGTGGTAGTTGCGCTGATGTTTTTGAGGTAGATGCGTTGATGTTCTTGTGGTAGATGCGTTGATGCTTTCGTTCTTGGGGTAGTTGCGTTGATGTTCTTTTGGGAGTTGCGCTGATGTTCTTGTGGTAGTTGCGTTGATGTTCTTGTGGTAGTTGCGTTGATGTTCTTGTGGTAGTTGCGTTGATGTTCTCGTGGTAGTTGCGTTGATGTTCTCATTGTGGACATTAGAACTCTGATGTGTTTCCCTGCAGCACATGTAACAGTGCGTGTAGTTTCAGTTCACATTGCTGGAAGTATTGGAACTGATTAGCATGTTAGCTAAGTTTCTGTGTTACTGAAGCTGCATGAGATGTAAAATGACACATCAGGGTCTTGACCATGTAATGAAATAAAGCTGACTCAGTGAACTGAATCTCACCTTTAACCGTGAGAGAATGAGGGGAGAAAATGCAGACAGAAAAGTGTTTTTTTTCTGTTCAGTGTTAACTCTGAGCTACGGGGAGCGTCCCTCATTGCTAATGCTAAAGCTAGCAGAGTACCGCAGTGTGTTAATATAAAGTGACGTGTGGTTTAGCGTGAACTGACTCTCCGTCTGTTCCAATCACAGCAGATACACTGGAGCCCTCAATGTGGGGTTTTCTCCTCTCGCTTCCACACCACACTGCTCAGTGCTTTCTGCTCAACCTGAGTTCATCTGATAAAGACTGTGGCCTCAGATAATCAGACCGACTCTTCACTGTACTTCCATACTTTATAGAAATGCTGAAAAGAGACTGTTTATATTTCGCTTCCACACACACAGTAAACACTTGTGATCAAATCAGGAAACGACTCGGTGAACTGAACAGCCTGAAATGAATAAAGTCACTGAGACACATCTTTTATCTTCAACTTATTTCTTCTTCTTCTACTTCCGGCTGCTCACATCTACACTGTTCCCACCTCCCTCTCATCTCTTTCCTGGTACAGTTTCCTGTTATGTGACTTTGTTCTGAAAGCAACTATTTACAGGAGAAATGAATAAAATAAAACCCTGTCAGTGTTAGCTGTCATTTCTCCTCTCTTCATTTTCTCCTCTATTTCTCACCTTTGTCTCAAATCTTATCTCCTCGCTCTCATCCATCTCCTTGCTTTCTCATCCTTGTCTCACCTCTCTTCCATGTCTTAACCCTCTCTCATGTGTCTCATCTATGTCTCACCTGTCTTCCATGTCTGAACCCTCTCTCATGTGTCTTATCCATGTCTCACCTGTCTCACCTCTCTCCCATGTCTCACCTCTCTCATGTGTCTAATCCATATCTCAATTCTCTCATGTCTCATCAATATCTCCCCTCTCTCTCATGTCTCACCTGTCTCTCATGTTTTAACCCTATCTCACTTGTCTCTTCTCTCATCCCTGTCTCACTTCTCTTCCATTTATCAACGTTCTGTTTCTCCCCTCACAGTTGGCAAATTAAAATCTGTATAAACGTTAATACTTTATTTTTATAAATAAACCACTTCAGTGCTTTAATATAAAGAGTAGAATCCTTCACACTGCAGCTTTAGTGTAGATCCGCTCACCGTGTGTGTGTGTGTGTGTGTGTGTGTGTGTGTGTGTGTGTAGATTCACAAGCACTTGTGTGTGACTAAAACGACGGTGTGCTTTAATGAATGCAAAACTGAAATGAAACACAGTCCAGAGTCACAGAGTGCTTCCATTTCTCTCACTAATGTCGCGTGTCGCTCGTGTGTGTGTGTGTGTGTGTGTGTGTGTGTGTGTGTGTGTGTGTGTGTGTGTGTGAATGAAAGCTTGCATGTCTCAGTCACTCGCTCAGCAAATATGTATTTGATACGAGCAGTAAATCAGTGGAGCGATGCTGAAACACGTGTTAATGGAGGGCGCTAAATTGGAATGGAATTTGTTTTTAAAAAAAGAGCTGAAGTGATGGAGCGAGTGAACGAGGAGAGAAAACTAACAGCAGAAAATAAGAGAGCGAGAGAGAGAGAGAGCGAGAGAGAGAGAGAGAAACTTCTTCAGTAGTGGAGTGGAGTGTGTGGTGAAGTGAGAGAAGCGAGTTCTATGTTCTTCAGGGAGAAGTCGGTTCTGTAGGTTCTGAGTTATTTTCTATAAGAACATGAATGACCTGGTGAAGTGAACCAGACCAGAACCAGACCATTAAACTGCATTTATATTTACAGACTCCCTTCACAAAACACTGAAGAGAAAGGGATGGAAACCTGGCAACCAGAAAATCCTCCATTTGTGTGCAGCAGCAGTTCAGCGACCATTTATTTATTATTATGATAACAATAATAATAATAATTATTAATATTATTATTATATTATAATTTTTTATAATAATTATTATATTTAGGGTATTGGACCTGATGCTGCTAGTGATCTTGTTTCTCGTACAGGTACTGATGTCTAAAAAGTGATGGTGTGCTGAAAGCTGATTGGTCAGTTGTGCGCTCGGTGAAGTGATTTGTGAGAGCGAGAGGAAGATGAAGTCAGAGAGTCGCTTTGAAGTCACATCTGCAGGAGACCGCTGGCCTTCATCATGGAACAGAACGTCTCTAATGCACATTACACACAATTTCCCCTGTTTTAGCGTCGCACAGGGGCTCTGGCTCTTCATCTAATGCACATAAACATCATAACAACATCAAATATTTCTCTTACACACACACACACACACACACACACACACACACACACACACACACACACACACTCTCTCTCTCTCTCTTTCTCTCTCAAACACACACAGTGCAAGGCAAACAGTCTCATCAAATCCACCAGAAATACAAACAAAGAGGGAACATTTCAGGAGTTTCTGCTTCCTGTTAAATCTCAGACACTGAGAAAAGAAAAGAAAAGAAAAGAAAAGAAAAGAAAAGAAAAGAAAAGAAAAGAAAAGAAAAGAAAAGAAAAGAAAAGAAAAGAAAAGAAAAGAAAAGAAAAGAAAAGAAAAGAAATCATGGTTGAGGTGAAATTAATCAAAAGCACATAAGCAGTCTAAATGTTTTATTTTATCAGGATATAAATGTTGTTTGGATAAAAGAGTAACACACACACACACACACACACACACACACACACACACACACACACACACACACACACACACACACACACACAGCTTCGGCTTCGTCCTCTTTAATATTCACATGAATTTCCTCAGCACTTTATTTACATCCTAGAATATAATACACTTACAAATAAATATTGCATTCGTACACTTCTACATTTAAACGTTAACGCCGTGAATATATGTTTCACCTGAGCATTCAGCTGGGCGGGGCGGGGCGGGGCAGGGCGGGGCAACTCTCCCCGTAAACAAGTCCAATAAATTAACCAATCAGGAATGGGGGAGGAGAAAACGACAGGAAGTAATGCACAGGATCTTACATGTGTAAAAAGAACATGTACATCAGGTGTAGAAAAAAAAACATTTGTTAAACAAAATATAATCGCAGATCAGACACGTCATGGCTACTGTGTGTGTGTGTGTGTGTGTGTGTGTGTGTGTGTGTGTGTGTGTGTGTGTGTGTGTGTGTGTGTGTGTGTGTGTTTCTGTATGGAAGCTCGTTAAGGTCCGGACTGATCCCGAGTCGCTCAGTCTAAATGAATCAGCTGCTACACACTTCAGATCAGACCAACACATCAGACACAAAACCTTCTCCAACAAACCCATCCCTCCATCCTTCTCTCATCCTCTTATTCATCCCTTCATCCTTCCCCTTATCTTCTCATTTAATCCTCCACCCTTACCTCATCCTCTCATTCATCCCTCCATCCTTCCCTCATCCTCTCATTTTCTCTCCATCCTTCCCTCATGCATCCAAACATCCCTCCATCCTTTATACATCCCTCTATCATCATCTCATGCATCTGTCCATCCCTCCATCCTTCTCTCATTTCATTATTTATCCTTCCATCATTCCCCCATCCTTCCATCATCCTCTCATTCGCCCCTCTATCACTCTACTGCTTGTGGTCTTCTCAGTGTCTCGAGAAAATTATGTGACCGTTTGATATTTCACTCCTGAACTTAGGCTTTTGTTCTAATTTATGATGTGGTGTGTGTTGGCATGTATGTCATGTGTCTGTAATGTGTGTGTCAGTGTGTATTTCCTGTGTACAGGGTGTGTGTTTGTGTAAGGTGTGTGTAGAGTGTGTCTACGGTGAAAGGTGTGTGTAGGATGTAACGTGTGCATAGAATGTGTGTAGGGTGTAAGGTGTGTGTAGGGTTTAAGGTGTGTAGAGTGTGTGTAGTGTGTAAGGTGTGTGTAAATTGTGTATAGGGTGTGTGATAGTGTGTAAGCTGTGTGTAAGGTGTGTCTAGGGTGTAGAGTGTGTGGTAGTGTGTAAATTGTGCGTAAGATCTGTGTAGTGGGTAAGAAGTGTGTGGTGGTGTGTAAAGTGTTTGTAGTGTGTAAGGTGTGTGTGTAGAGTGTGTGTACGATGCAAAGTGTCCGTATAGTGTAAAGTGTGCATAGAGTGTATGTTGTGTAGCGTGTAAGGTGTGTAGTGTGTAAGGTCTGTGTAGTGTGTGTAGTGGGTAAGGTGGGTGTAGATTGTGTGTAGAGTGATGCATGTGATCAGACCAGGTGTCTGGTAGTGTGTAGGGTGTGTGTCGAGAGTAAGGTGTGTGTGTTAATGTGTAGGGTGTGTAGGGTAGAGTGTAAGGTGTTTGTGGTACAGTGTAAGGTGTGTGTGGTAGCGTGTACGGTGTGTGTGTTAGTGTGTAGGGTGTGTGTAGAGTGTAAGGTGTGTGTAGAATGTAAGGTGTGTGTTGTAAAGTGTAAGGTGTGTGGTGTGTGGTAATGTGTAGGGTGTGGTAATGTGTAGGGTGTGTGTAGAGTGTATGGCGTGTGTGGTAGTGATTAGGGTGTGTGTGTGTGGGGGGGTGTAGAGCGTATGGTGTGTGTGGTAGAGTGTAAGGTGTGTGTAGAGTTTAAGGTGTGTGTGTAGAGTGTAAGGTGTGTGTGTGTGTGTAGAGTGTAAGGTGTCTGTGGTAGAGTGTAAGGTGTATGTAGAGTGTAAGGTGTGTGTGTGTGTGTGTGTGTGTGTGTGTGTGTGTGTGTGTGTGTGTGTGCTAGTGTGTAGGGTGTGTGTAGAGTGTAAGGTGTGTGTTGTAAAGTGAAAGGTGTGTGTAAAGTGTGTGGTAATGTGTAGGGTGTGGTAATGTGTAGGGTGTGTGTAGAGTGTACGGCGTGTGTGGTAGAGATTAGGGTGTGTGTTGTAGACTGTAAGGTGTGTGTGTGTGTGTGTGTGTGTGTGTGTGTGTGTGTGTGTGTGTGTGTGTGTGTGTGTGTGGAGTGTAAGGTGTGTGTACAGTGTGAGGTGTGTGTAGAGTGTAAGGTTTGTGTATAGTGTGAGGTGTGTGTAGAGTGTAATGTGTGTGGGGTAGAGTGTAATGTGTATGTGGTAGTGTGTATGGTGTGTAGAGTGTAAGGTGTGTGTACAGTGTGATGTGTGTGTGGTAGAGTGTAAGGTGTGTGTCTGTTTGTGTGTGTGTATGTCAAGTCAAGTCAAGTTTATTTGTATTGCGCTTTTCACAACAGACATTGTCTCAAAACAGCTTTACAGAAATCAACAGTGAAGGTGAATGGTGTGTGTTTATCACTGATGAGCAGCCGTGGCGACTCATCAGTATGTGTGTGTGTGTGTGTGTGTGTGTGAGTGGTTGTGTGTTGGGTGTGTGTAGACTGTAGGGGGTGTGTGTACAGTATAAGGTGTGTGTAGAGTGTAAGGTGTGTGTGTTAGAGTGTAAGGTGTGTGTGTTAGAGTGTAAGGTGTGTGTAGATTGTAAGGTGTGTGTGTAGAATGTAAGGAGTGTGTTGTAAAGTGTAAGGTGTGTGTGTAGATTGTAAGGTGTGTGTGTGTAGAGTGTAAGGTGTGTGTGTGTAGAATGTAAGGTGTGTGTTGTAGAGTGTAAGGTGTGTGTGGTATGTGTAGGCTGTGTGTAGAGTGTACGGTGTGTGTGGTAGACTGTAAGGTGTATGTAGAGTGTAAGGTGTGTGTGTGTGCTAGTGTGTATGGCGTGTGTGTAGAGTGTAAGGTGTGTGTGGTATGTGTAGGCTGTGTGTAGAGTGTACGGTGTGTGGGGTAGAGTGTAAGGTGTGTGGGGTAGTGTGTAGGGTGTGTGTAGAGTGTAATGTGTGTTGGGTAGAGTGTAAGGTATGTGTGGTAGTTTGTAGGGTGTGTGGTAGAGTGTAAGGTGTGTGTGTGTGTAAAGTGTCAGGTGTGGGTAGAGTGTAAGGTGTGTGTGGTAGAATGTAAGGTGTGTGCGTGTGTGTACAGTGTGAGGTGTGTGTAGAGTGTAAGGTGTGTGTAGCGTGTCAGGTGTGTGTGTGTAGAGTGTCAGGTGTGTGTACAGTGTGAGGTGTGTGTAGAGTGTAAGGTGTGTGTAGAGTGTCAGGTGTGTGTAGATTGTAAGGTGTGTGTGGTAGAATGTAATGTGTGTGTGTGTGTGTGTGTGTGTGTGTGTGTGTGTGTGTGTGTGTGTGTGTGTGTGCAGTGTGAGGTGTGTGTAGAGTGTAAGGTGTGTGTTTGTGTAGTTTTCTAACACGCTACAATCCGTCACGCTCCCTGAGATCTCAAAACTCTGGACTTCTAGTAGTTCCTAGAATAGCAAAGTCCACTAAAGGTGGTAGAACATTTTCACATTTAGCTCCTAAACTCTGGAACAGTCTTCCTGACAGTGTTCGGGGTTCAGATACACTCTCCCAGTTTAAGTGTAGATTAAAGACGTATGTTTTTAGCGAGTTCTACACATAACACACATCACATCATAACCTTGTGCTCCAGAACATCTGATCACATCACATTATCAACTTGTGCTGTTAATATCATGAACAGCAGCTACGCTAATTCCTCTCCACTGCTTCTCTTTCTCTCCCCATCCCGAGGCATCCTGAGGTTGCTCCAGCTCCAGTCACGTCCCACCTCATGAAGATTATGGACCTTTAAAGAAGTAGATGCCCACAAACATCCCGAACCATCTAGAGACGTACCAGTGCCAGCTGGATCCCACTTCATGTGTGGAGTTTGGACACTGGACCTTCTGGAGTGTTTAAAGGTTTTGGCATGGAGAAGCTGGTGTTGGATCTGTGATGATCTCAGATGTTGAGCTATTTTATTAGTTGCTCAGTAGCTCCTGGTTCCAAAACATCATCTGACTGTAAAAGACTGTAGAAAGATCATCAGTCATAATCACACACTCCAGTGCTCATGTTAGTTCTCACTCTCCAGTGTTCTGTAGTGTTTAAAGACTATAATCACACTCTTGATGTCACCCACATGAGGATGAGGTTCTGCTTTTGAGTCTGGTTCCTCTCAAGGTTTTTCTTCATAACATCTAAGGGAGTTTTTCCTTCACCACAGTTGCCCCCAGTCTTCATCATCACTTTATTCTTAAATTCTGTAAAGCTGCTTTAAAATAATGTCCACTGTGAAAAGTGCTACAGAAATAAACGACTTTAAAACTTGACTAAGGTGTGTGGTAGTGTGTAAGGTATGTGTAGTGTGTCGGTGTGTGGTAGTGTGTAGAGTGTGTGTAGTGTGTAGAGTGTTTGTAGGGTGTTTGTAGTGTGTAAGGTGTGTGTGGTATGTAGGATGTGTGTAAAGTGTGTGGTACTGTGTAGGGTGTGTGAAGTGTAGAAGGTGTTTGTGGGGCGTGTGATAGTGTGTAGAGTGTGTCATAGTGTGTAGAATGTAAGGTGTGTGTAGTGTGTAAAGTGTGTGGTAGTGTGTAGGGTGTGTGGTAGTGTGTAGGGTCGGTGTAGAGTGTGTATTGTGTAAGCTGTGTGTAGTGTGTAGGGTTTGTGTGGTAATGTGTAAGGTGTGTGTAGTGTGTAGAGCGTATGGTAGTGTGTAGGGTGTGTGGTAGTGTGTAAGCAGTGTGTAGGGTGTGTGTAAATTGTGTGGTAGTGTGTAGGGTGTGTGTAGAGTGTGTATTGTGTAAGGTGTGTGTAGTGTGTTGGGTTTGTGTGGTAATGTGTAAAGTGTGTGTAGTGTGTAGGGTGTGTGGTAGTGTGTAAGCAGTGTGTAGGGTGTGTGTAGAGTGTGTGGTAGTGTGTAGGGTGTGTGTGTGTGTGCAGTGTATAAGGTGTGTGGTAGTGTGTGTGTGTGTGTGTGTGTGTGTGTGTGTGTGTAGTGTGTGTGTGTGTGTGTGTGTAGTGTCTGTGTGAGAGTGTGTGTGAGTGTGTGTGTGTGTGTGTGTGTGTGTGTGTAGTGTGTGTGTGTGTGTAGTGTCTGTGTGAGAGTGTGTGTGAGTGTGTGTGTGTGTGTGTGTGTGTGTGAGTGTGTGTGTGTGTGTGTGTGTGTGTGTGTGAGTGTGTGTGTGTGTAGTGTGTGTGTGTGTGTGTGTGTGTGTGTGTGTTGTATGGTTGTGTGTAGAGTGTGTGGTAGTGTTTAAGGTGTGTGTAGTGTGTGATAGTGTGTAGAGTGCATGGTGGTGTGTAGGATGTGCGGGGTGTGTAAGGTGTGTACAGTGTGTGATAGTGTGTAATTGTGTGTGTGTGTGTGTGTGTGTGTGTGTGTGTGTGTGTGTGTGTGTGTAGTGTGTGTGTGTGTGTGTTGTATGGTTGTGTGTAGAGTGTGTGGTAGTGTTTAAGGTGTGTGTAGTGTGTGATAGTGTGTAGAGTGCATGGTGGTGTGTAGGATGTGCGGGGTGTGTAATGTGTGTACAGTGTGTGATAGTGTGTAATTGTGTGTGTGTGTGTGTGTGTGTGTGTGTGTGTGTGTGTGTGTGTGTGTGTGTGTGTGTGTGTGTGTGTGTGTGTAGTGTGTGTGTGTGTGTGTTGTATGGTTGTGTGTAGAGTGTGTGGTAGTGTTTAAGGTGTGTGTAGTGTGTGATAGTGTGTAGAGTGCATGGTGGTGTGTAGGATGTGCGGGGTGTGTAAGGTGTGTACAGTGTGTGATAGTGTGTAATTGTGTGTGTGTGTGTGTGTGTGTGTGTGTGTGTGTGTGTGTGTGTGTGTGTGTGTGTGTGTGTGTGTGTGTGTGTGTGCACCACATCACTTTCTTCTACATGTTTAAACACTCCTGCTGCTGTTTATTGTGGGAAATCCTGTACTCTAGAGTGAACAGGTTCAGAGCTAAAGCTCACCCACCTCCTGTGAAGGAAGAACTTCACACACACACACACACACACACACACACACACACACACACACACACACACACACACACACACAGCACACATACGCACACACATGCACGAACACACACACACAAACTCAATTATAATAACAACTTCTCTCTCTCCTTGTTGCTTTTGGACTTTCTTTCTTTCTTTCTTTCTTTCTTTCTTTCTTTCTTTCTTTCTTTCTTTCTTTCTCTCTTTCTCTGTGCTTTTTTTATTCTTAGTGTATTTATTCTTAATCTTAAACACGTTTTTTATGAAATAAAGTCAATGAATAAACATTTAATCTGTTCATCTTTCACTTGATTATTGTCATCTTTTTTCTTGCTCTCTCCAGTCTGGGTGAATATATTCCTCCTCTGTGCAAAGGCATTACAGGTGAGTTTGTATTGAGTCTGTTCTCTCTCTCTCTCTCTCTCTCTCTCTCTCTCTCTCTCTCTCTCTCTCTCTCTCTCTCCTTTTTTAATTCCTTTGTTCACAGATTGTCTTGCAGTCTCTCCATATACGTCCCCACATCCACGTCCTGACACACCCACTTTATATCGTCTTCGTTTCCTATCACGTTGGCGTATGGCATGCTCTCGTCCGTCATCACTGTCGTGAAAGGTGTGAATTTGACTCTCTTTTTCACGCTCGGCTCCGCCCCTTCCTGTGTGTGGGTGGAGCTTCTTTTCTGAGACCCGCCACCATTCAGGTTGAGGTTTAGTAGATATTTGCTCTCCTCCACACCTTCGTTGC
>NC_139596.1:19811313-19828813 GCF_946808225.1 Silurus aristotelis | reverse complement strand
GTTGGTGGTGGAGTACATGTGTGTGTTTTGTGTGTGCTGGGTGTGGAGTGTGTGTATGTGTTTGTGTGTTGGTGGTGGAGTACATGTGTGTGTTTTGTGTGTGCTGGGTGTGGAGTGTGTGTATGTGTTTGTGTGTTGGTGGTGGAGTACATGTGTGTGTTTTGTGTGTGCTGGGTGTGGAGTGTGTGTATGTGTTTGTGTGTTGGTGGTGGAGTACATGTGTGTGTTTTGTGTGTGCTGGGTGTGGAGTGTGTGTATGTGTTTGTGTGTTGGTGGTGGAGTACATGTGTGTGTTTTGTGTGTGCTGGGTGTGGAGTGTTTGTATGTGTTTGTGTGTTGGTGGTGGAGTACATGTGTGTGTTTTGTGTGTGCTGGGTGTGGAGTGTGTGTATGTGTTTGTGTGTTGGTGGTGGAGTACATGTGTGTGTTTTGTGTGTGCTGGGTGTGGAGTGTGTGTATGTGTTTGTGTGTTGGTGGTGGAGTACATGTGTGTGTTTTGTGTGTGCTGGGTGTGGAGTGTGTGTATGTGTTTGTGAGTTGGTGGTGGAGTACATGTGTGTGTTTTGTGTGTGCTGGGTGTGGAGTGTGTGTATGTGTTTGTGTGTTGGTGGTGGAGTACATGTGTGTGTTTTGTGTGTGCTGGGTGTGGAGTGTGTGTATGTGTTTGTGTGTTGGTGGTGGAGTACATGTGTGTGTTTTGTGTGTGCTGGGTGTGGAGTGTGTGTATGTGTTTGTGTGTTGGTGGTGGAGTACATGTGTGTGTTTTGTGTGTGCTGGGTGTGGAGTGTGTGTATGTGTTTGTGTGTTGGTGGTGGAGTACATGTGTGTGTTTTGTGTGTGCTGGGTGTGGAGTGTGTGTATGTGTTTGTGTGTTGGTGGTGGAGTACATGTGTGTGTTTTGTGTGTGCTGGGTGTGGAGTGTGTGTATGTGTTTGTGTGTTGGTGGTGGAGTACATGTGTGTGTTTTGTGTGTGCTGGGTGTGGAGTGTGTGTATGTGTTTGTGTGTTGGTGGTGGAGTACATGTGTGTGTTTTGTGTGTGCTGGGTGTGGAGTGTGTGTATGTGTTTGTGTGTTGGTGGTGGAGTACATGTGTGTGTTTTGTGTGTGCTGGGTGTGGAGTGTGTGTATGTGTTTGTGTGTTGGTGGTGGAGTACATGTGTGTGTTTTGTGTGTGCTGGGTGTGGAGTGTGTGTATGTGTTTGTGTGTTGGTGGTGGAGTACATGTGTGTGTTTTGTGTGTGCTGGGTGTGGAGTGTGTGTATGTGTTTGTGTGTTGGTGGTGGAGTACATGTGTGTGTTTTGTGTGTGCTGGGTGTGGAGTGTGTGTATGTGTTTGTGTGTTGGTGGTGGAGTACATGTGTGTGTTTTGTGTGTGCTGGGTGTGGAGTGTGTGTATGTGTTTGTGTGTTGGTGGTGGAGTACATGTGTGTGTTTTGTGTGTGCTGGGTGTGGAGTGTGTGTATGTGTTTGTGTGTTGGTGGTGGAGTACATGTGTGTGTTTTGTGTGTGCTGGGTGTGGCGTGTGTGTATGTGTTTGTGTGTTGGTGGTGGAGTACATGTGTGTGTTTTGTGTGTGCTGGGTGTGGAGTGTGTGTATGTGTTTGTGTGTTGGTGGTGGAGTACATGTGTGTGTTTTGTGTGTGCTGGGTGTGGAGTGTGTGTATGTGTTTGTGTGTTGGTGGTGGAGTACATCTGTGTGTTTTGTGTGTGCTGGGTGTGGCGTGTGTGTATGTGTTTGTGTGTTGGTGGTGGAGTACATGTGTGTGTTTTGTGTGTGCTGGGTGTGGAGTGTGTGTATGTGTTTGTGTGTTGGTGGTGGAGTACATGTGTGTGTTTTGTGTGTGCTGGGTGTGGAGTGTATGTTTGTGTTTGTGTGTTGGTGGTGGAGTACATGTGTGTGTTTTGTGTGTGCTGGGTGTGGAGTGTATGTATGTGTTTGTGTGTTGGTGGTGGAGTACATGTGTGTGTTTTGTGTGTGCTGGGTGTGGAGTGTATGTATGTGTTTGTGTGTTGGTGGTGGAGTACATGTGTGTGTTTTGTGTGTGCTGGGTGTGGAGTGTGTGTATGTGTTTGTGTGTTGGTGGTGGAGTACATGTGTGTGTTTTGTGTGTGCTGGGTGTGGAGTGTATGTATGTGTTTGTGTGTTGGTGGTGGAGTACATGTGTGTGTTTTGTGTGTGCTGGGTGTGGAGTGTGTGTATGTGTTTGTGTGTTGGTGGTGGAGTACATGTGTGTGTTTTGTGTGTGCTGGGTGTGGAGTGTATGTATGTGTTTGTGTGTTGGTGGTGGAGTACATGTGTGTGTTTTGTGTGTGCTGGGTGTGGAGTGTGTGTATGTGTTTGTGTGTTGGTGGTGGAGTACATGTGTGTGTTTTGTGTGTGCTGGGTGTGGAGTGTGTGTATGTGTTTGTGTGTTGGTGGTGGAGTACATGTGTGTGTTTTGTGTGTGCTGGGTGTGGAGTGTGTGTATGTGTTTGTGTGTTGGTGGTGGAGTACATGTGTGTGTTTTGTGTGTGCTGGGTGTGAAGTGTGTGTATGTGTTTGTGTGTTGGTGGTGGAGTACATGTGTGTGTTTTGTGTGTGCTGGGTGTGAAGTGTGTGTATGTGTTTGTGTGTTGGTGGTGGAGTACATGTGTGTGTTTTGTGTGTGCTGGGTGTGGAGTGTGTGTATGTGTTTGTGTGTTGGTGGTGGAGTACATGTGTGTGTTTTGTGTGTGCTGGGTGTGGAGTGTGTGTATGTGTTTGTGTGTTGGTGGTGGAGTACATGTGTGTGTTTTGTGTGTGCTGGGTGTGAAGTGTGTGTATGTGTTTGTGTGTTGGTGGTGGAGTACATGTGTGTGTTTTGTGTGTGCTGGGTGTGAAGTGTGTGTATGTGTTTGTGTGTTGGTGGTGGAGTACATGTGTGTGTTTTGTGTGTGCTGGGTGTGGAGTGTGTGTATGTGTTTGTGTGTTGGTGGTGGAGTACATGTGTGTGTTTTGTGTGTGCTGGGTGTGAAGTGTGTGTATGTGTTTGTGTGTTGGTGGTGGAGTACATGTGTGTGTTTTGTGTGTGCTGGGTGTGAAGTGTGTGTATGTGTTTGTGTGTTGGTGGTGGAGTACATGTGTGTGTTTTGTGTGTGCTGGGTGTGAAGTGTGTGTATGTGTTTGTGTGTTGGTGGTGGAGTACATGTGTGTGTTTTGTGTGTGCTGGGTGTGAAGTGTGTGTATGTGTTTGTGTGTTGGTGGTGGAGTACATGTGTGTGTTTTGTGTGTGCTGGGTGTGGAGTGTGTGTATGTGTTTGTGTGTTGGTGGTGGAGTACATGTGTGTGTTTTGTGTGTGCTGGGTGTGAAGTGTGTGTATGTGTTTGTGTGTTGGTGGTGGAGTACATGTGTGTGTTTTGTGTGTGCTGGGTGTGAAGTGTGTGTATGTGTTTGTGTGTTGGTGGTGGAGTACATGTGTGTGTTTTGTGTGTGCTGGGTGTGGAGTGTGTGTATGTGTTTGTGTGTTGGTGGTGGAGTACATGTGTGTGTTTTGTGTGTGCTGGGTGTGAAGTGTGTGTATGTGTTTGTGTGTTGGTGGTGGAGTACATGTGTGTGTTTTGTGTGTGCTGGGTGTGGAGTGTGTGTATGTGTTTGTGTGTTGGTGGTGGAGTACATGTGTGTGTTTTGTGTGTGCTGGGTGTGGAGTGTGTGTATGTGTTTGTGTGTTGGTGGTGGAGTACATGTGTGTGTTTTGTGTGTGCTGGGTGTGGAGTGTGTGTATGTGTTTGTGTGTTGGTGGTGGAGTACATGTGTGTGTTTTGTGTGTGCTGGGTGTGGAGTGTGTGTATGTGTTTGTGTGTTGGTGGTGGAGTACATGTGTGTGTTTTGTGTGTGCTGGGTGTGAAGTGTGTGTATGTGTTTGTGTGTTGGTGGTGGAGTACATGTGTGTGTTTTGTGTGTGCTGGGTGTGAAGTGTGTGTATGTGTTTGTGTGTTGGTGGTGGAGTACATGTGTGTGTTTTGTGTGTGCTGGGTGTGGAGTGTGTGTATGTGTTTGTGTGTTGGTGGTGGAGTACATGTGTGTGTTTTGTGTGTGCTGGGTGTGAAGTGTGTGTATGTGTTTGTGTGTTGGTGGTGGAGTACATGTGTGTGTTTTGTGTGTGCTGGGTGTGAAGTGTGTGTATGTGTTTGTGTGTTGGTGGTGGAGTACATGTGTGTGTTTTGTGTGTGCTGGGTGTGAAGTGTGTGTATGTGTTTGTGTGTTGGTGGTGGAGTACATGTGTGTGTTTTGTGTGTGCTGGGTGTGGAGTGTGTGTATGTGTTTGTGTGTTGGTGGTGGAGTACATGTGTGTGTTTTGTGTGTGCTGGGTGTGAAGTGTGTGTATGTGTTTGTGTGTTGGTGGTGGAGTACATGTGTGTGTTTTGTGTGTGCTGGGTGTGAAGTGTGTGTATGTGTTTGTGTGTTGGTGGTGGAGTACATGTGTGTGTTTTGTGTGTGCTGGGTGTGAAGTGTGTGTATGTGTTTGTGTGTTGGTGGTGGAGTACATGTGTGTGTTTTGTGTGTGCTGGGTGTGAAGTGTGTGTATGTGTTTGTGTGTTGGTGGTGGAGTACATGTGTGTGTTTTGTGTGTGCTGGGTGTGGAGTGTGTGTATGTGTTTGTGTGTTGGTGGTGGAGTACATGTGTGTGTTTTGTGTGTGCTGGGTGTGAAGTGTGTGTATGTGTTTGTGTGTTGGTGGTGGAGTACATGTGTGTGTTTTGTGTGTGCTGGGTGTGAAGTGTGTGTATGTGTTTGTGTGTTGGTGGTGGAGTACATGTGTGTGTTTTGTGTGTGCTGGGTGTGGAGTGTGTGTATGTGTTTGTGTGTTGGTGGTGGAGTACATGTGTGTGTTTTGTGTGTGCTGGGTGTGAAGTGTGTGTATGTGTTTGTGTGTTGGTGGTGGAGTACATGTGTGTGTTTTGTGTGTGCTGGGTGTGGAGTGTGTGTATGTGTTTGTGTGTTGGTGGTGGAGTACATGTGTGTGTTTTGTGTGTGCTGGGTGTGGAGTGTGTGTATGTGTTTGTGTGTTGGTGGTGGAGTACATGTGTGTGTTTTGTGTGTGCTGGGTGTGGAGTGTGTGTATGTGTTTGTGTGTTGGTGGTGGAGTACATGTGTGTGTTTTGTGTGTGCTGGGTGTGGAGTGTGTGTATGTGTTTGTGTGTTGGTGGTGGAGTACATGTGTGTGTTTTGTGTGTGCTGGGTGTGGAGTGTGTGTATGTGTTTGTGTGTTGGTGGTGGAGTACATGTGTGTGTTTTGTGTGTGCTGGGTGTGAAGTGTGTGTATGTGTTTGTGTGTTGGTGGTGGAGTACATGTGTGTGTTTTGTGTGTGCTGGGTGTGAAGTGTGTGTATGTGTTTGTGTGTTGGTGGTGGAGTACATGTGTGTGTTTTGTGTGTGCTGGGTGTGGAGTGTGTGTATGTGTTTGTGTGTTGGTGGTGGAGTACATGTGTGTGTTTTGTGTGTGCTGGGTGTGAAGTGTGTGTATGTGTTTGTGTGTTGGTGGTGGAGTACATGTGTGTGTTTTGTGTGTGCTGGGTGTGAAGTGTGTGTATGTGTTTGTGTGTTGGTGGTGGAGTACATGTGTGTGTTTTGTGTGTGCTGGGTGTGAAGTGTGTGTATGTGTTTGTGTGTTGGTGGTGGAGTACATGTGTGTGTTTTGTGTGTGCTGGGTGTGAAGTGTATGCACACTGGCGATCAAAATTAGAGAACAATTTATAAACCATTGAACAATTCTGAAATAATGTCGTCTTCACTGCTCAACAGTTGAGGGAGTTTTTGTCGTGTCTATATCATGCTACCAGAACACCTTTTCCACAAAATAACTAAGCATTAAAAAAAAAACATTATTTTGCAGAAAACACACTGATCAAAATTAGAGAACAACAATGACTGTAGCATGGAAAAAGATTACAACAAAATGTTCTGAAGGTTACAACAGTCAGTAATTAGTAGGAAGTGTCCAGGCCTCTGCTCTGAATGACTTCAGCACATCTGCAGCCACAGGACAGCACCAGTCTCTCACACTGCTCTGGTGTGATTTTGGTCCACTCTTCTTCCAGTCTCCTCCACAGTTCGGTGACTGTAGTGGGTTTCTTGTCCATAACTTTGTCGGCAAGGATTTTTCAGAGGTTCTCTATTGGGTTGAGATCAGGACTCTGGGCAGGACATGGCATTATTTCAATGTTTTCAGTTTTAAGGAACTGCTTTACCCGTTTTGCTGTGTGACATGGAGCGTTGTCCTGCATGAACACTGCTGGCTGATTGGGTGATAAACGCAGGGAAGGAACCATATGTTGTTGAAGAAGGTTCTGATAAACATTTGCATTCACTCTGCCATGTAGCTGTATAAGAGGCCCAACTCCTGCTGCAGAACACATGCCCCAAACCATCACACTTCCTCCTCCACTTTTCACTGACTTCTTTACACACTTTGGGTTCAGTCTTTCTCCAGTTTGTCGCCGAACATAATGTTTCCCATCGGACCCAAATAAATTAAACTTGCTTTCATCACTGAAGTGAACTTTGGACCAGTTCTCCTCTGTCCACACAACATGCTCCTCAGCAAAGCTTAGTCTAGCCTTTTGATTCTTTCTGCTAATGAGAGGTTTGATCACTGCAGAGTGGCTTTCAGTCCAAATGTTCTTAAACATCGAGACACTGTATGACGAGACAGATCCTTACCCTGTTCAGCGCTGAACTGGTGAGCAATTCCAGCTGCAGTGTGGAAACGAAGCCCATTGAGATCCTCCGCAGGATCCTGTCCTCTCTTGTATTTGTCTTCCGTGGGCGACCAGCCTTCTTGGTGGACTTGAATGAGTTTGTGATGTTGTAAAGATTCAATATTTTTGAAATCACAGATTTGGAACGACCAACTTGTCTTGCTATGGCTGATTGGGTCGTCCCTTTGGCCTTCATCTGGACAACCTGCTGCCGGAGGCTTTCAGTCACTTTAGTACGGCGCACCATCTCGCAGAGTCGGTGAAACTGGAAGTTAGGCTGCCAGTTAAATAGGGGTTGCCAGATAATCAAGGAAATTAGCACCAGGTACCAGATTAACACCCATTAATGGGAGGAATCTGAAAGTGTTCTCTAATATTGATCAGTGTGTTTTCTGCTAAATAATGTTGTTGTTTTTAAATGTATTAGTTATTTTGTGGAGGTGTTCTGGTAGCATGGTATAGACACGACAAAAACTCCCTCAACTGCTGAGCAGTGAAGATCACATTATTTCAGAATTGTTCAACTGTTTATAAATTGTTCTGTAATTTTGATCGCCAGTGTATGTGTGTATATGTGTCGGTGGTGGAATGTGTGTGTGTGTGTGTGTGTGTGTGTGTGTGTGTGTGTGTGTGTGTGTGCGTGTGTGTGCGTGCGTGTGTTGTGTGTATGTGTAATTGCGATCTGTTACTTCTTTCTTAATTAAAACTCATTGTTTCTTTCACTCTTCTGTCTCTGAACTGCTGAACTTTGAACCCCATCTACACAACAACTACACAACAACTACATAATATCTACACAAAAACTACACAACAACTACATAATATCTACACAAAAACTTCACAACTACATAATATCTACACAACATCTACATAATATCTACACATCTACTCAACATCTACACAACATATACACATCTACCCAAGGTATACACAACATATACATATCTACACAACATCTACACATCATCCACACAACATATACACATCCACACAACAACTAAATACATACACAATATCTACACATCTACGCAGTATCTACTCAATATATATACAACATCTATAGACATCTACACAACAGAACCACAACAGTTACACAATATCTTCTCAAAATCTACACATCATTTACTTAACATCTACACATTTACACAACATCTCAACATCTACACAATATCTACTCAATATCTATGTCAGCCAGTCGAATGGTCCCTTCCGCTTCGGCGCCATTTTACAGTGTGCAGCGCCTGAACATCTGCCATCTTTCTTCAGTATAAATATATGTTGACCTTCGTTTTTGAGACCTTCCAGCTGTTCAGTTCCCTCCTGGAAAGCTTATTTTCATTTTTGCTTTGTTTTTTTTCACCATTTCTCGGACTCTTGGCTTCGGATTTGCCCTCCCCCCCATTGCTCGGTTTTTCCCGGATCTCTACCTCGATCTGTGTTCAGACACAGCTGCTTAACAAATACACATCTTCACAAAATCTACACATCTACGTTTTGAACTCCGAGGCTTAAACAATGAAGTGGCTAATTTATGGATTTTTCGTGGGTTTTTCCCGGTTTCACAAACTTCAAGCCAAAAAACTGAACCCCATAACATTAGACCAATGAAATCACAGAACGGGTTCAGGTGAACCAATGAAACTTTATATTAAATCAGATGCGCTCCCACTGAATCGGGCCGCACCACATCATAAATATGGATGATGTTCCTCTGAGGTTTGACCTGCCGCTCACTCGGACTGTCTACAGGAAACGTGAATCATTCGTCACGCTGAAAACAACCGGGCATGAAAACACACTTCACCTGTGTTCTGAGCTGCACGGCATCGGGAGAAAAGCTTCACCGATGGTGATTTTTAAACGCACGACGATGCCAAAAGATAAACTCTCGAGAGAAATAGTTGTGAAAGGAAGGAGGAAGACGAGCCGTGTAACAGACACTGTCTTTCATTAAAGCCTGTGTAAAGTTCATTAGTTTCAGTGTAGAGGTGCGGCTTATAGACAGGTGCGGCTTATAGACAGGTGCGGCGTATTTATGTTCAAAATAAACATCTTTGTCAAATTCAAATGCGGCTTATATTTGGGTGCGCTTTATAGTCCAGAAATTACGGTACTCAAATATACACCACATCTACACAACTTCTCAACAAATACACAATATCTACACATATTCTCAATATCTTTACATCTACACAATATTTACTCAACATCTAGACATCTATTCAATTCAATTCATGTTTATTTGTTTTGTGCTTTTAATAATGAACATTGTCTCAGAGCAGCTTTACACAGATACTGTGGTGATTAAAAGTGAAGATGTTCTTTATAAGTAAGTTTGTCCCTGATGAACAAGCCGGTGGTGACATTTACACAGCAGCCACACATCTACACAATATCTACCCAACATCTACACAAAATCTACACAACATCTACATATGTGTGTGTGTTTATGTGTGTTGGGGTGGAGTGTATATGTGTGTGTATATGTATGTTTGTGGGTTTGTGTGTTGGGATGGAGCGAACGCATGTGTGCATATGTATGTGTATGTGTTGAGTATGTGTATGTGTTGTGTGTGTATGTGTTGTGTGTGTGTGTGTATATATGTGTCTGTAAATACCTGTATGGTGGTGATGCCCAGGTCCCTCCCCATTAACACTCGTCCATCTGTGAGTCGTGCGATTCGCTCATCCTCCACTTTGAGGAAATCCAGCACTAGGTCAGTGATATCAGCTGACCAATCAGGGCCCAGCATGTGGATGAGGTCATCTGCGGGATCACTTGGCTCGGCCACAAGGTGTGTGAGAACACGAACGAGAGCGTACTGATACTGCAGTGTACAGCCCTTCCCCCTGCGCTCGTCATCTTCATCATCATCACTGTCCCGCGTCGGCCTGGGGTTATACACACACACACACACACACACACACACACTCTCAGTGCTTAACAATCAACACACACACACACACACACTATGCTCAATGTGCACTATGTTCTATGCTTTATGTTCAACATTTAACACACAAACACAAACTCAGTGCTTAATGATCAACACACACACCCACACTTGGTGCTCAACACACCCACAAACAAACACACACACATACACACTCTCTCACACACAGACACAAAGTTTATGTATACAGCTGTGTTCATCTATACGACAGCCAGACGCAGTTACGGTACAGAAATCATTCAACAACAAATCTGCATGATGATGTACTTAATAACCTTTGTGACCTCGGCTTGCTGCAACCTCGGCTACAAAGACCAGACCACCAGCCCTCGTTGTCGCCTGATGCCGGTGGCCAGAAGAGGGGACCTCAGAAGCGGTGCTCGAAAAAGCAGAAGCAAGGCAAGCAGGTGGGTGTCTGTGCTAGGCTAAAGGCTAACCCTAGCCAGCCGGCTCTTAAGTCCCTTATACTTTCAAACGTCTGCTTCTTGAACAATAAATTGGATTACATCAGACTCCAGCGGACCACGCGATGAGAGTTTAGAGACTGCTGCATCTTTGTTTTCACTGAGACGTGGCTCAGCGACAGAGTTCCGAATGCTGCCATCCAGCTACATGGGCTAGTCTATGCAGAGTTAACCCACGGAAGTTTGCTGGACCAGACAATGTTCCTGGCAGAGTGCTCAGGAAATGTGCAAAACAGATAGCGGATGTCTTCACTGACATCTTCAAAATCTCCCTGAGCAGCAACGTTGTTCCTAAGTGCCTCAAGATAATGACCATTGTCCCCATGCTGAAGAAGTCTACAGTCTCCAGCCTCAATGACTATCGTCCTTGTCGCACTCACACACATTGTAAGGAAGTGCTTCGAGATCATCATGTGGCTCATCAAGACCCAGCTTCCACCCTCACTGGACCCCATGCATTCCACTGACGATGACATCTCCACGACCCTTCATCTGGCCCTTACCCACCTAAACAACAAGGACATGTACGTACGAATGCTGTTCACAGAGTTCCGTTCAGCATTCAACACAATCATCTTTCAGCACCTGATTGACAAGTTGAGCCTACTGGCCCTTCAACAAATCCCTCTGTAACTGGATCCTGGAATTCCTGAATGGCAGACCTCAGTCTCCCATTTGGGGCCCCTAAGGGCTGTGTGCTCAGCCCACTGCT
The DNA here is from genome assembly GCF_946808225.1 of Silurus aristotelis. Lineage (NCBI taxonomy): Eukaryota > Metazoa > Chordata > Actinopteri > Siluriformes > Siluridae > Silurus > Silurus aristotelis. The sequence continues at coordinate 19,817,965 of NC_139596.1, read as the reverse complement.
GTTTACTCTGCTGCCCGTGTAGCAATGCCTATCTCGAATCACATCATCAAGTTTGCCGATCAAACGTCAGTCTTAAGCCTGGATAAATAGGGAGGGTTGTGTTATGAAGTACAGCCAGCGTAAGACATGTCCCAAATAAAATATGTGCATCACGAATCAGAATTTCATACCGGATCGGTGGAGGCCTGGGTTACCAACGACCACCACAGGTATCGTTAGTCTGGTGGAAATTGGGCTACTGTTGGCAGAACGAGGAGAAGAAAAGGAGTGAAATGACTGGTAAAGGGCGAGAGGGAGCTGATATGATGGAGAGGAGAGAGGTAGATATGTTGTGTGTTCAGGAGACCAAGTGGAAAGGGAGTACAAGTGGAAAGGAAACATTGGAGGGGTTTAAACTGTTCTCTCATGGTGTGGATGGAAAGAGAAATGGTGTAGGGGGGGATTCTGAAGGAAGAGTACAGTAAGAGTGTAGTGGAGGTGAAGAGAGTTTCTGATAGGGTGATGAACGTGAAGCTGAAAGTTGAAGAGGTGATGATGAATGTCATCAGTGTTTATGCTCCACAAGTTGGCTGTGAGATGGAGGAGAAGGAAAAGTTCTGGAGTGAATTAGATGAAGTGGTAGAAGGTGAACGTAGGAATGAAAGATTGGTGATTGGTGCAGACTTTAATGGGCATGTAGATGAAGGGAACAGAGGTGATGAGGAGGTGATGGTAGGTATGGTTTTAAGGAGAGGAATGTGGAAGGGCAGATGGTGGTAGATTTTGCTAAAAGGATGGAAATGGCAGTGGTGAACACGTATTTTAAGAAGAAGGAGGATCATAGGGTGACGTATAAGAGTGGAGGAAGGTGCACACAGGTGGATTATGTTCTATGTAGGAGATGCAACCTGAAGGAGATTGGAGACTGTAAGGTGTTGGCAGGGGACAGTGTAGCTAGACAGCATCGGATGGTGGTCTGTAGGATGGTTTTGGAGGCAAAGAAAAAGAGGAGGAGAGTGAGGACTGAAAGAAGAATAAGATGGTGGAAACTGAAGGAGGAAGACTGTAGTGAGAGATTCAGGGAAGAGGTCAGACAGGAGCTCGGTGGTGGTAAAGAGGTGCTGGATGATTGTGGAACTCTCTCTCTCTCTCTCTCTCTCTCTCTCAGTCGAGTTAAACATGCTCCTGAGGTTCCAGTGATCACTGTTCCTGCCCCTCCCCCCCTTCGTGGATCTTCCCACTTCGTCCTGGTCTGCCTCTGGATAGTGTTCGCTTCGATTGGAGGCGACTCTGTGCAGCTTGGGACGGTTTCTCATCAACGCCTTGGGTGGTTCAATGAAATTCCGGAGTAAAAACGGGTGCTTTGAGGATGGATTGGACTGTAGTTAATGTCAACAGTCTGCTTCATTGACTCAGGACTTCTTTTCGCTTCTAATCACCATCACTGTACCCCGCAACATCGTATAAAAAACATCTGGAAATGAAAGGAAGACAAGAAGACATGGTGGTGGAATAAGGAGGTGCAGGAGAGCAGAAAGAGAAAGAGGTTGGAGAAACAGAATTGGGATCGACAGAGTGATGAGAAAAGTAGGCAGAAGAACAAGGAGGTGCAGCAGCAGGTGAAGAGGGATGTGGTGAAAGCGAAGGTAAAAAGGCATATGAGGAGCTGTAGGAGAAGTTGGACACTAAGGAAGGAGAAAAGGATTTGTAGTGATTGTCCAGGCAGAGGGACCGAGCTGGGAAGGATGTGCTGCAAGTTAGAGCAATAAAGGATGGAGAGGGAAATGTGTTGACTAGTGAGGAGAGTGTGTTGAGAAGATGGAGGGAGTATTTTGAGCAGCTGATGAACGGGGAAAATGTGAGAGAGAGAGAGAGAGAGAGAGAGAGAGAGAGAGAGAGAGAGAGAGAGAGAGAGAGAATGAGAGAGAGAGAAGGTTAGATGGTGTGGAGATGGTGTAGCAGAAAGTGGATAGGATTAGTAAGGAGGAAGTGAGAGCAGCGATTAAGAGAATGAAGAGTGGAAAGTCGGTTGGACCAGATGACATACCGGTAGAAGCGTGGAGATGTTTAGGAGAGATGCAGTGGAGTTTTGAACCAGACTGTTTAACAAGATGCCCGAGAAATGGAGAAGGAGTGTGCTGGTACTGATCATTAAAAATTAAGATATGCAGACCTGCAGTAACTAAAGGGGAATAAAGTTGATCAGTCACACCATGAAGTTCTGGGAAAGAGTAGTGGAAGCCAGGCTGAGAGAAGAGGTGACCATCTGTGAGCAGCAGTATGGTTTTAAGCCGGGGAATTATTTGCTTTGAGAATGTTGATGAAGAAGTATAGAGAAGGTCAGAAGGAGCTGCATTGTGTATTTGTGGATTTAGAGAAAGCATACGACAGGGTGGAGAGAGGAGTTGTGGTATTGTATGAGGAAGTCTGGTGTGTCAGAGAAGTATGTGAGGGGGTGGTGCAGGACATGTATGAGGACAGTGTGACAGCAGTGGAGTGTTCAGTAGGAACGACAGACTGGTTCAAGGTGGAGGTTGGACTGCATCAAGGATCGGCCTTGAGCCCTTTCCTGTTTGCAGTGGTGAAGGACAGGTTGAAGGACGAGGTCAGACAGGAGTCTCCGTGGACTATGATGTTTGCAGATGATGATGTTATTTGGGGTGAGAGTAGGGAGCAGGTGGAGAAGAGCCTGGAGAGGTGGAGGTACACGCTAGAGAGAAGGGGAATGAAAGTCAGTAGAAGTAAGACAAAGTACATGTGTGTGAATGAGAGGGAGGGCAGTGGAGTGATGCGGTTGCAGGGAGAAGAGGTGTTGTGCAAAGTAATAGAGAGTGTGTTAGAGAAGTGAAGAAAAGAGTGCAGGCAGGGTGGAGTGGGTGGAGAAGAGTGATAGCAGGAGTGATTTGTGATAGAAGAGTATCTGTGAGAGTGAAAGGGAAAGTTTATAGGACTGTGGTGAGACCTGAGATGTTGTATGGATTAGAGACAGTGGTATTGAGTAAAAGACAGGAGGTGGAGCTGGAGGTAGCAGAGCTGAAGATGTTGAGATGTTCATTGGGAGTGATGACGATGGACAGGATTAGAAATTAGTTTATTAGAGGGACAGCACATGTAGGACGTTCTCTCTTTTACATTACTGTATAATGATATTATACAGCAGGTTTACTGGTCGGTGCTATTTTTTATTGTGTGTTTTGTGTATTTGTCCCACACAGTCTTGGGTTGTCTGTTTTTACTGTTTTTGTCTGCACTGTTTTTCTGCAATGTTTTTGTTTGCACTCGGTTGCACACGATGCACTTTATGTGGTGAGGACACTTTCTTTAGTCCTAAACTCTGTTCTGTTGTGTAGCTTTATGTTGTGTGTTGTAGCTCTGTGTTGTTTATTGTAGCACCAGGGTTCTGGAGGAACGTTGTCTCATTTCACTGTGTACTGCATCAGATTTATATGGTAGAAATGACAATTAAAGCTTCTTGAATTGCCACACACACACACACACACACACACACACACACACACACACCCCTTATATTTACATATACACACACTTAACACTCACAATCACTCTCACAATCATTCTTAACACCAAGACACACTGCATTAAACTGAACTGAAAAGGTAATGCTAAATAGATGTATTAAAACTTATTTTGTGTGTGTGTGTGTGTGTGTGTGTGTGTGTGTGTGTGTGTGTGTGTGTGTGTGTTTGTGTGTGTGTGTGTGTATCTACCACCCTGTTCCATTTCCCACCGTGTAGGAAAGTGTTATTACTCAAAATTTCAGGCTCTCTCAAAGAGCAGTGTGCGTGCGTGTGTGCGTGTGTGTGTGTGTGTGTGTGTGTGTGTGTGTGTGTGTGTGTGTGTGTGTGTGTGGTGCCTTTAAAGCCACCAAGAGACAAAAATTGGGTAAATTGAAAAATGAGTCCAGCAGAGAGAGAGTGAAGGCCGATGGGAAGCTGGGATGATAATAACACACACACACACACACACACACACACACAAACACACTGCAGAGGGGAAATAAATGTGTTGACAGTGAATCCACTGTGGTTTAAATGACTGTGTGTGTGTCATGTTTGTGTGAGAGTGACTGGGCTACATCATGCTAACAACACCTCCCCCACCCTAAGCACACTACAAACACACACACACGCGCACACACACACACACACACACACACACACACACACACACACACACACACACACACACACACTTACACACCTCTTGTTTCCTGTGATTGGAACTCTCCATCCTTTCACCTGACTCAATTCCACATCAGAGACGTCGATCTGCAGTGGTAACCGTGGCACCCAGACGCTTAACTCTAATTGGCTGTTTAAGTATAGGTATGTAAAGTTCACCTGCACAGAGACACGCCCCCTCATCTCTTTACCATTTACATACACCTCATCACAGGCTGGAGACACCTGCAGACAGAGAGAGAGAGAGAGACAGAGGGGGGGGGGGGCATTAGGAATGTGAATCTCCTGCTTAAATCATCTCTGAACACCAGGAACTTTCTGCTCCCTGTGCAGGATGAAGATGTTGTGGCTCCACCACACAACACTCTAAGCCTCAATCACAATCACTCGGCATCTACTGCCTCCACATCTACTGCCTCTACTGCCTCTGCCTCCACCTCTGCTGCCTCTACTGTCTCTACTGCCTCTGGCTCTACTGCCTCCACCTGTACTGCCTCCACCTGTACTGCCTCTGCCTGTACTGCCTCTGCCTCTACAGCCCTGATGTGAGAGGAGAGTGTGAACGCAGTCCCTGGTGATCAGAATGATGTGGTTGAGGTTGATGGCAATTTCTGAGCCTCGCTTTGGGAAACACAACCTTCTAACCATACAGAGCAGCACTTCCTGCCGAATTCTACCCATTTAAGGTACACAAGGCAACGTTTCCTAAAATAAGTGTGAAAACCAGTGTGTATGGAGGTGTGTGTGTTTCAGTGTGAGTCTAACTGCGTGTTAGTGTGTGTGAGTGTGTATGGGTATAGCAGTTTGAGCATGTGTGTGTGGTTGGTGCAAATATGAGTGTGTGTGTGTGTGTGTGTGTGTGTGTGTGTGTGTGTGTGTGTGTGTGTGTGTGTGAAACCTGCTCTGGATCCATCAGACATCAACAACTACAGACCGGTATCACTTCTCTCCTTTCTTTCTAAATCTCTGGGACGCACTGTTTTCAACCAACTGTCTGTCTGTCTCTCACAGAACAACCTCCATGATCCGAACCAGTCTGGGTTCAAAGCGGCACATTCCACAGAGACGCCCTTTTGGCTGTTTCTGAGAAACTACATGCTGCTCTATCAGCCAAGCTGTCATCTGTACTTATCTTCCTGGACCTTTCAGCAGCATTTGACACAGTCAACCACAAGACTCTCTTATCTACCCTCAGGAGCCTCGGTATCTGCGGAACAGCATGGGAATGGTTTGCTTCGTACCTGGAAGGTCGCTCATACCAGGTAACATGGAGGGGATCCATGTTCTGCCCCGTGCAGACTCACCACTGGTGTCCCACAAGGCTCGGTACTTGGTCCCCTCCTTTTCTCCCTCTATACCCACTCCATTGGTGAAGTCATATCCTCACATGGGTTTTCTTACCAATGCTATGCAGATGACACTCAACTCATCTTTTCTTTCCCTCCATCAGATACCACAGCTTCCGCTTGGATCTCGGCATGCTTTTCAGACATATCTTTATAGATGAGTGCTCACCAACTAAAACTCAACCCCAGCAAAAGAGAACTGCTGGTCATCCCAGGTGATTCATCTCCAGGTCAAGATCTCCAAATAACACATGACTCCATAGTTACTTGGGGTAACTATGGACAATAAACTGTCCTTCTTCACACATGTCGCTAATGTTGCTCGTGCCTGTCGATTTCTTCTCTACAACATCTGAAGGATTCGACCATTTCTGTCCACACAGGCTGCCTAGGTTCTTGTTCAGACTCTTGTCATTTCAAGACTGGACTACTGCAGCTCTCTGCTGGCAGGTCTTCCCCTGAACGCTATTCGTCCACTGCAAATGATCCAAAACGCAGCTGCACGACTTTTGTTCAATCAGCCCAAGTTTTCCCACACCACCCCACTGCTGCTTCTTCACTGGCTTTCAGTAGGTATCAGATTCAAAACACTGATGCTTGCCTACAAGGCCAAAAATGGACCAGCACCGTCTTACCTCAGAGATCTCATCACATCTCGCACTGCACCACGCTGTCAAGCGACAGTTAAAGACCTTTATCTTCATGATATTAGGACATTCCAAGTTTGCTTTGAAGAATTCAAGAGTTATATTTATATGAAGTTTGTAATCTTGAGTACCAGTGTAGATTTATTCATTTATTATTACTAGAGCACTTTTGTACGTCACTCTGGATAAGGGCATCTGCTAAATGGCACAAATGTGAACGAGTGTGTGCGCGTATGGTGTAAATCAAATTGTGTGTTTGTCTGTGTGTGTATGTTGTAAATGTAAGTGTGTGTGTGTGTGTGTGTGTGTGTGTGTGTGTGTGTGTGTGTGTATGTCTGTGTGTGTATGGTGTAAATGTGTGTGTGTGTGTGTGTGTGTGTGTGTGTGTGTGTGTGTGTGTGTGTGTGTGTGTGTGTGTTGTGAATGTAAGTGTGTGTGTGTGTGTGTGTGTGTGTGTGTGTGTGTGTGTGTGTGTGTG
>NC_139596.1:19793813-19806313 GCF_946808225.1 Silurus aristotelis | reverse complement strand
CTAATTCTGCACAGGTGCTCATCACTTCATTCTAGAGATCTTGTTTCAGAGCCCTGAAGAACTGCACACTAATTCCAAGTTGCCTCTCAGACTTACATAAGGATTTACACACTTCAACAAAGTTCGCTTGGGTTAGGGTTAGGGTTAGGGTTCCCTCTTCATCACAGAGATACAGCAGGTTCATGACATTAAAAACAAACACCACCACCCTCCTCCACAGCCACTTATAATGATCTCATTTATAAACTGAGCAGGTGAGAGTTAGGGGCCTTGATCAGGGGCCCGGCAGTGGCAGCTTTTAGTGCTGAAATTTGAACTCATAAACAAACTAATCGAATCCAAAGGTTTAAACAGCTAAGCTGCCACTTCCCTGGGGTTAGAGGATCAATTAATCACTCTTCACCCAATCAGAGCCCAGACTGGGTGGAGAGCCGACATCTGGAAGCTGAAATCTTATGTTTTAGAATTCTCTGTTTCTACATCAGCATTAGAATATTATTTAAAGGCTTTTATATTCCTGATTTTGAACAATAGAGATGAAGAGTCTGAGTCGTTGCTGTGGAGAACTCGAGAACTCGAGACTCAAAATGATTTATTTTGATATAAAAGTGTCACATGACTAAAATGACCTCATTATTAGTGAATATCTCCGTTTTCTCTCATATTGCCCACTACAACACCAAAACCAATGCTTTTACCATTTCCACAAAAAGCTTTTTCAAAGAGCTGTACAAAATTTCAGCTCTGTGCCACGCCCACTGTTCCCTCTGCCACGCCCATTGTTCTGTAAGGATCCTCACTGATGGACTTCACATTCACCAAATGATGTCATAATGTAGGGGAGTGGTAGCTTAAGGTGCTGGGTTCCTGATCGGGAGGTTGTGGGTTCAAGCCCGGTATCGCCAAGCTGCCACTCTTGGGCCCTTGAGCACGGCCCTTGACCCTCTGTGCTCCAGGGGTGCTGTATCATGGCTGACCCTGCTCTCTGACCACAGCTTCTAAGAAAGCTGGGATATGCAAAGAATGAATTTCACTGTGCTGTAGCAATCGTGCAAATAGTGCAGATAAATAAGTAGCGTATTTACAGCTTGTGATTTATATGTAAACATATGTACAGTGAATAACTATAAAGGTTATAGCAGTGCAGAGACGTGTGGACATCGTTAAGTAGTTTCTAAGGCTATGGCTTTCAAAAAGAAATGTGCAGAAGTAGAAGGTTATAAGATTATGGCATTTATATCCTTATTGTACATTCTGCAACATTTTACACTCATGTATATATTATATACACACTATTATTATTATTATTATATATATATATATACATACACACACATTATATACACATATATACAGTACATGAATGTGAAATGTTGCAGAATGTACAGTAAGGATATAAATATACATATAGATAAAATAGTGCAGATGTATGTAAAGCACAATATACAGTGAGGAAAATAAGTATTTGAACACGCTGCTATTTTGCAAGTTCTGCCACTTAGAAATCATGGAGGGTCTGAAATTGTCATCGTAGCTGCATGTCCACTGTGAGAGACATAATCTAAAAAAAAAAATCCAGAAATCACAATATATGATTTTTAAACTATTTATTTGTATGATACAGCTGCAAATAAGTATTTGAACACCTGTCTATCAGCTAGAATTCTGACCCTCAAAGACCTGTTAGTCTGCCTTTAAAATGTCCACCTCCACTACATTTATTATCCTAAATTAGATGCACCTGTTTGAGGTCGTTAGCTGCATAAAGACACCTGTCCACCCCATACAATCAGTAAGAATCCAACTACTAACATGGCCAAGACCAAAGAGCTGTCCAAAGACACTAGAGACAAAATTGTACACCTCCACAAGGCTGGAAAGGGCTACGGGGAAATTGCCAAGCAGCTTGGTGAAAAAAGGTCCACTGTTGGAGCAATCATTAGAAAATGGAAGAAGCTAAACATGACTGTCAATCTCCCTCGGACTGGGGCTCCATGCAAGATCTCACCTCGTGGGGTCTCAATGATCCTAAGGAAGGTGAGAAATCAGCCCAGAAATACACGGGAGGAGCTGGTCAATGACCTGAAAAGAGCTGGGACCACCGTTTCCAAGGTTACTGTTGGTAATACACTAAGACGTCATGGTTTGAAATCATGCATGGCACGGAAGGTTCCCCTGCTTAAACCAGCACATGTCCAGGCACGTCTTAACTTTGCCAATGACCATTCGGATGATCCAGAGGAGTCATGGGAGAAAGTCATGTGGTCAGATGAGACCAAAATAGAACTTTTGGGTCATAATTTCACTAAACGTGTTTGGAGAAAGAAGAATGATGAGTACCATCCCAAGAACACCATCCCTACTGTGAAGCATGGGGGTGGTAGCATCATGCTTTGGGGGTGTTTTTCTGCACATGGGACAGGGCGACTGCACTGTATTAAGGAGAGGATGACCGGGGCCATGTATTGCGAGATTTTGGGGAACAACCTCCTTCCCTCAGTTAGAGCATTGAAGATGGATCGAGGCTGGGTCTTCCAACATGACAATGACCCGAAGCACACAGCCAGGATAACCAAGGAGTGACTCTGTAAGAAGCATATCAAGGTTCTGGCGTGGCCTAGCCAGTCTCCAGACCTAAACCCAATAGAGAATCTTTGGAGGGAGCTGAAACTCCATGTTTCTCAGCGACAGGCCAGAAACCTGACTGATCTAGAGAAGATCTGTGTGGAGGAGTGGGCCAAAATCCCTCCTGCAGTGTGTGCAAACCTGGTGAAAAACTACAGGAAACGTTTGACCTCTGTAATTACAAACAAAGGCTCCTGTACCAAATATTAACATTGACTTTCTCAGATGTTCAAATACTTATTTGCAGCTGCATCATACAAATAAATAGTTTAAAAATCATACATTGTGATTTCTGGATTTTTTTTTTAGATTATGTCTCTCACAGTGGACATGCACCTACGATGACAATTTCAGACCCTCCATGATTTCTAAGTGGGAGAACTTGCAGAGTAGCAGGGTGTTCAAATACTTATTTTCCTCACTGTATATGGAGAATGAGGAGTAAAAAAAGATATACTATATAATATGTACATTGTACAGTATGTATAGTTGGACAGAGGTTATATACAGTGTCTATACAGTGATCTAGGGGTGTAGTGTAGAGTTCAGTAGTGTGATGGTGGATGGAAAAAGGCTTGATGGAAGGAGGTTAAACAGTGTGTGACTGGGATGTGAAGAGTCCCTGATGAAGCCTTTGCAGTGCTTTACGTTCACACACAGTGGAACCTCCGTACCATACAGTGATGAAGTTGGTCAGGATGCTCTCGATGATGCAGCGGTAGGAATTTGTTAAAATCCCAGGGGACAGATGAGCTTTCTTGAGACTTCTCAAGAAGTACAGGCGTTGTTGTGTAAAAGTCTAACCAGCTATTAGAGTCTTACACACACACACACACACACACACACACACACGCACACACACACACACACACACACACATGCACACACACACACACACACACACACACACACACACACACACACGCACATATACAAGCACACAATCACACACAGGCATTCAGAATGAGTGAAAGAGATTTTAATGGAATGTACTCAGCGTCTTTTGTAACGATGGCATCAAACACCAAACACTCCAAATCCCCAACCTCTGACTTCCACTTCCTAGATCATAATTTGGAGAGTGAAAGAGCTCTTATAAATACACACACACACACACACACACACACACACACACACACACACACACGCATGCACACCCTCTTCAGTGTGGAGTGTCACAGCTGCACCTCAACATGAATAAAGCCCAATTAATATCCTTGACGTCATGTTGCTAATCTCTTTAGCTCCATTCCGATAATGAATTTCACACACATGCCATGGGCAGGACACCACTCATACACCTCTCCCATACTACCAAAACACCCCATATACACCCCCATACACCTCTCCCATACCACCAATACACCCCATATACACACTCATACACCTCTCCCATACTACCAAAACACCCCATATACACCCCCATACACCTCTCCCATACCACCAATACACCCCATATACACACTCATACACCTCTCCCATACCACCAAAACACCCCATATACACCCCCATACACCTCTCCCATACCACCAACACACCCCATATACACACTCATACACCTCTCCCATACCACCAAAACACCCCATATACACACTCATACACCTCTCCCATACTACCAAAACACCCCATATACACCCCCATACACCTCTCCCATACCACCAATACACCCCATATACACACTCATACACCTCTCCCATACTACCAAAACACCCCATATACACCCCCATACACCTCTCCCATACCACCAACACACCCCATATACACACTCATACACCTCTCCCATACCACCAATACACCCCATATACACACTCATACACCTCTCCCATACTACCAAAACACCCCATATACACCCCCATACACCTCTCCCATACCACCAATACACCCCATATACACACTCATACACCTCTCCCATACCACCAAAACACCCCATATACACACTCATACACCTCTCCCATACCACCAATACACCCCATATACACACTCATACACCTCTCCCATACTACCAAAACACCCCATATACACCCCCATACACCTCTCCCATACCACCAATACACCCCATATACACACTCATACACCTCTCCCATACTACCAAAACACCCCATATACACCCCCATACACCTCTCCCATACCACCAATACACCCCATATACACACTCATACACCTCTCCCATACCACCAAAACACCCCATATACACACTCATACACCTCTCCCATACCACCAATACACCCCATATACACACTCATACACCTCTCCCATACTACCAAAACACCCCATATACACCCCCATACACCTCTCCCATACCACCAATACACCCCATATACACACTCATACACCTCTCCCATACTACCAAAACACCCCATATACACCCCCATACACCTCTCCCATACCACCAATACACCCCATATACACACTCATACACCTCTCCCATACCACCAAAACACCCCATATACAAACTCATACACCTCTCCCATACCACCAATACACCCCATATACACACTCATACACCTCTCCCATACTACCAAAACACCCCATATACACCCCCATACACCTCTCCCATACCACCAATACACCCCATATACACACTCATACACCTCTCCCATACCACCAAAACACCCCATATACACCCCCATACACCTCTCCCATACCACCAACACACCCATTATACACACTCATACACCTCTCCCATACCACCAACACACCCCATATACACCCCCATACACCTCTCCCATACCACCAAAACACCCCATATACACACTCATACACCTCTCCCATACCACCAAAACACCCCATATACACCCCCATACACCTCTCCCATACCACCAAAACACCCCATATACACACTCATACACCTCTCCCATACCACCAAAACACCCCATATACACACTCATACACCTCTCCCATACCACCAAAACACCCCATATACACCCCCATACACCTCTCCCATACCACCAATACACCCCATATACACACTCATACACCTCTCCCATACCACCAAAACACCCCATATACACACTCATACACCTCTCCCATACTACCAAAACACCCCATATACACCCCCATACACCTCTCCCATACCACCAATACACCCCATATACACACTCATACACCTCTCCCATACCACCAAAACACCCCATATACACCCCCATACACCTCTCCCATACCACCAATACACCCCATATACACACTCATACACCTCTCCCATACCACCAAAACACCCCATATACACCCCCATACACCTCTCCCATACCACCAACACACCCCATATACACACTCATACACCTCTCCTATACCACCAAAACACCCCATATACACACTCATACACCTCTCCCATACCACCAACACACCCCATATACACACTCATACACCTCTCCCATACCACCAACACACCCCATATACACACTCATACACCTCTCCCATACTACCAAAACACCCCATATACACCCCCATACACCTCTCCCATACCACCAAAACACCCCATATACACACTCATACACCTCTCCCATACCACCAACACACCCCATATACACACTCATACACCTCTCCCATACCACCAAAACACCCCATATACACCCCCATACACCTCTCCCATACCACCAAAACACCCCATATACACACTCATACACCTCTCCCATACCACCAAAACACCCCATATACACCCCCATACACCTCTACCATACCACCAAAACACCCCATATACACCCCCATACACCTCTCCCATACCACCAATACACCCCATATACACACTCATACACCTCTCCCATACCACCAAAACACCCCATATACACCCCCATACACCTCTCCCATACCACCAACACACCCCATATACACACTCATACACCTCTCCCATACCACCAAAACACCCCATATACACACTCATACACCTCTCCCATACCACCAACACACCCCATATACACACTCATACACCTCTCCCATACCACCAATACACCCCATATACACCCCCATACACCTCTCCCATACCACCAATACACCCCATATACACCCCCATACACCTCTCCCATACCACCAACACACCCCATATACACACTCATACACCTCTCCCATACCACCAAAACACCCCATATACACACTCATACACCTCTCCCATACCACCAACCCACCCCATATACACACTCATACACCTCTCCCATACCACCAAAACACCCCATATACACCCCCATACACCTCTCCCATACCACCAACACACCCCATATACACACTCATACACCTCTCCCATACCACCAAAACACCCCATATACACCCCCATACACCTCTCCCATACCACCAAAACACCCCATATACACCCCCATACACCTCTACCATACCACCAAAACACCCCATATACACCCCCATACACCTCTCCCATACCACCAACACACCCCATATACACACCCATACACCTCTCCCATACCACCAATACACCCCATATACACACCCATACACCTCTCCCATACCACCAAAACACCCCATATACACCCCCATACACCTCTCCCATACCACCAACACACCCCATATACACACCCATACTCCTCTCCCATACCACCAAAACACCCCATATACACACTCATACACCTCTCCCATACCACCAACACACCCAAACAACCCCCATACCACCAATACACCCCCCATACCACCAAAACACCCCACATACACCCTAATTCCACCAATACACACCCATAAACCTCCATACCATCAATACAGACCCATACACCCCTATACCACAAATACACCCCCTATACACCCCTATATCACCAATACATGCCCATACTCTGTAATGTTCTGTAATGAAAATCTCTGCATGGCCTCAGAAACATCTCTAATTGTAAGTTAAATCTCTATCATGCAATGAAGAAGGTATGCGTGAACATGATTCAAAAACGCCTTAATCCTTTCTGGACCAAAGCTCCTTTAATATGTACTGAGACACAGTGAAAAACTGTTTGGTTGGCAGACAAATAAAAATAAAAATTGCTTCATGGAAACCATGGACACCACGTTCTGCGGACTAAAGAGGAGAGGAACCGCCAGGGGGCATCAGGACAACATTTGTGTGTGTGTGTGTGTGTGTGTGTGTGTGTGTGTGTGTGTGTGTGTGTGTGTGTGTGTGTGTATTTGTCTGTATATAAGTGTGTGTGTGTGTGTGTGTGTATTTGTCTGTATATAAGTGTGTGTGTGTGTGTGCGTGTGCGTGTTTGTATGTGTATGTGCATGTATAGAGTGCGCAAGTGTAACACAACTTCCCGGAGCTTAATGTTTTCAGGACGAGCAAACATAACAAACACTGTACACTTCTCCAAATGTAAAGTGGCTGTGACTCAGAGGCCCTGACATACACACACATGCACATGCACACACACACACACACACACACACACACACACACACACACACACACACACACACACACACACACACACACACAAAATCATACACACGCTTTTACACACAAGCACACACAAGCACACACACACACACACACACACACACACACACACACACACACACACACACACACAAACCCACACTGAACTGGACACACTTCCTGTTCCTCCCTGTGGCCTGTTATCCAATTAGCTGGGCCGTGTGTGTGAGATACGGCGAATCCTGAGGCCCAGATCCATCACCCTGCCTCAGGGCTGTGATTAATGTCCCTCCCGGTGTTTCAGCGAGCTGTGTACAGGAAGGAGCATCACAAATCTCCAAGTGTGACCTCAGAGACAGAGAGAGGAAGTGGGCGGAGTCTATCCTCCTCTGACTGAGCTCTCATTAAAACAGATACTAGGTTTACTGGGAGGGATTCTCTCTGGCTGAAACCAAGTTGAGGAACTGTTTACATGATGTGTGTTTCAACAACACTTCTGCAATACTCTACACAGAAAGAACATATAACTTAACATTATTTCTGTTTTATTTATTATCTGATTCTGAATAATGTTTTATTTTGGAAAATTCCCAGATTTTCTCCTTCACATGTGTCTATAACTCACTCTTGATGCAGGTCATGATGCCTCAGTCACATGACTTACCTCCATCCACTACCTTCTTAAAGGGACTCCGGCCGCTAACACATAATACATTACCACTAAACTCAAACCCCCAAGAGAGAAAAATGAACAAAAAAACAACACAGTGGATTCACGTTTATTATTATATTTAGAAAATACCAGTTTTTATGGTCGTATCATTTTATTTTGTTGTATTTATCCGACACACCTTAAAGACCGGTCCGTGAAAATATTATCCGACATTAAACCGGTCCGTGGCGCAGAAAATTGCTCTACACAACAATACAGCTACACTACACTACAACCATACCTAGTCCACATTTACAACTAAAACTACAACTATAACTACAACGACAAAACACCCCTAAAACTATAACTACAACTATAACACAACTACAACTATAACACAACTATTACACAAATAAATATAACTACAATTAAACACAACTATAACACAACTAAAAACCCAACTATAATTATAAGACAACTATAGCACAACAATAACAACACAACTATAACTACAGCTATAACTACAATTATAACTGTAACTACAAATATAATTACAATCACAACACACTATAACACGACTACAACATAACTATAACACAACTATAATTACAACCCTAACCACAACCCGAACCCAACTACACTTTTCAGGTGTTTAATTCTCTAATCAGCACGTACATGAACAAATATTGATGCTTTATTCAAATGTATGTTTATTATTAGTGAAACTGAACTCAACATAGATAAAAGATAAAATATTCTTGTAAATGTTAATGAAAGTAATTATAGTTTTTTAAATGACACAAATCATCAGGACCCCAAACGTAACTTTTGCTATGTTTCCACACGGATGGTTAATGAGGTGATACCGGACACACTGAACCTCTTCTAACTTTCAGACAGATTACAGAATCAAAGAATATTTGTTTTCAATACACGTGTTTATTAAGTCTGTGAGGCAAATATTCACTGAGATTCAGGTTGTTATATTTATGTGTCTGTGAAGAGAGATGACAGAGATGGCAGAGAGCGCCCCCTGTCTGTTTTCTTTATTTTACAAAAGCACATTGTTTTGTTGTGATTATAAGTGTATAAAAGCAGAGCCTTTACAGATCTGAATAATGTATTGCTTTTATCTGTACGATCAAAAAAGAACTAATTTAAGTTTGTTTCATTATTATGAGTAAAAAATGCCACAAAACGTGCCAGCCCATAAACATCTACTTAATACACTAACAAAATTTGTATTCATTACTTCCCTCCTCTGTCCAAATCAACACAAATTCAACACAACTATAATACACCTAAAACACAACTATAACATGACTATTACACAACTACAAATATAACTGCAACACAACAATAACTATAAGTACAAAAAAAAACAACACAACTATATGCAGACAAAACACTGAGAGAACAATGAAGAAATGATTTTAGAAAGCTGAGGGAACAATAAGGAACTGCTCAGGTAATGCTGAGGGAACGCTATGAGAACATTGATGGAGCACTTAGGAAACATTAAGGAAATGCTGGGAAAACACTAAAGAAACATTGAGGGAATGTTAAGGGAATGTTGAGGAAATGATAATAAAAAGCTGAGGAGATGTTGAGAAAACAGTGAGAAATTAAATCTGACTTTAATATTTTAAATGGAATTGATTCAGTTTTTACAGTTGAACTGAAAATCTTCAAAACATCAGCATTAAAATGTCGGAGTGAAACTGTGTGTAATGCATCAGCTCCAAACACAGCCTCTGTGTGTGTGTGTGTGTGTGTGTGTGTGTGTGTGTGTGTGTGTGTGTGTGTGTGTGTGTGTGTGTGTGTGTGTGTGTGTGTGTGTGTGTGTGTAAATAAATGTAAATGTGATCAGGTCAGGCTGTGGTTGTGTGTGAAGTGAACAGGAGAGGAAACACGAGCGCAGTGCAGAATTAATCCCTCTCTCGGGACACACAAAAGCCCCGATCAATAAAACATCACCGAGAAGTCGAGCGTGAAACATCCGAGCTGTCATCCAACACACACACACACACACACACACACACACACACACACACACACACACACACACACACACACACACACACACAGTGTCTAAAGTGGGTTTTATACTGGAATTAGGCATGTAATGAGATGATAAATGATAATCAGTTTAGATCAAACACACAAATTACTGTACAGAGAAATGGAGAGAGAGAGAGAGAGATGGACACAAACAACCTTCTCTCTCTCTCTCTCTCTCTCTCTCTCTCTCTCTCTCTCTCTCTCTATTTTTTCTCATTTTCATGTGAAACAGTAAAGTATAAACTCCTGAACACATCTGTAGGTTCTTCTGATACTGGAGACTCCTTCCAAACATCTAACATAAACATCTCCTTACTGAAATAATATTAGCTCAGTATGATATCTTTATTCTCCGTTACTATGGAAACGATAACATATGAGAATGAGTGCATTAATAAAACCTGCACTGCTGTCCAGAGAAATAATCACCACCTCCTGACCAATCAGCATCTATGTTTGTATGCTTGTACAGTAATACAGAGCTCCCAGTGTTCCTCTTGAACATGTCCTCAAAGTCTTCTTTCTGAAGCGTGTTAAACACTTTCTGTGACTCGCACCAGATCTCCACACTGGTGTCAAAAGAGCGAGTTGGATCTTCATCTTTAAGAGATCGAGGAAGTCCACAGGAGTCAAATCTGGTGAGTAGTGTGGGTGCAGATATGAGATCGTGTAATTTCACGTGTGAGGAGGAGCTCGGTGACAGGGTGCCCACGTGGTCAGAACAGCAGACGTGGTAACGCATGTGTTCAGAACAGCACCAGTCGCACAGCTCCAGATGTATCACTGGACCATGTCTTTTTCCACACTGATCGGCAGATCGGTGCTCCCTGTGACTGTGTGTAGCCTTGTGCTGCCATCTGTTAGCTTGTTATAAAACTAGTCTACAAACCTTTTGATGACACCTCGTATTACTAGATTTTTAAGGTAAACAATTGAAATGAAAGGAGGATGAGGATGAGCAAAGAACAGATAGAGAGAAGGTAGTCCTCCATCAGATAATCATTAAATGGAAACAAGGCCCAGGAGGAACAAGGCCCAGGGGTGGGGCTTATTCAATACAAATACCCAGGGGTGGGGCTTATTCAATACAAATACCCAGGGGTGGGGCTTATTCAATCCATATGCCTGGAGTGGTGCATTTCCAAATGCTGAAAACACACCATTTAGGGCACATTGATATTTAGACACAGCACTTTTTACATGACAAATGGTTAATTGAGAGGGGAGAGAGGGAAAGAGTGGAGGAGAGAGAGAGAGAGAGAGAGAGAGAGAGAGAGAGAGAGAGAGAGAGAGAGGAGGATGAGGTGAGAGGGTTTGATGCTAACTGATGCTCAGTGACACAGAAACACTGCCTCTCTGTTCAGTATGTAGGACGCCTAAACACCACCCCACTGTAGACACGTCCCAATCCACTCGCCCTATTCACTATATAGGCCATTCATCAGCTCTAAATGTCACAGTGCATTATGGGTATTCTATACACCACAGGGAGAATCATTCTCTAAGTGATCCTGCTGCAATGCATCATGGGACTTTACACTTTCTCTGATATTTTCTCCTACACGTCGATCGCTCGCTTTTGTGGGTGGTCACATGACCACAGCATCACCACATGTTTCTGTCGG
The DNA here is from genome assembly GCF_946808225.1 of Silurus aristotelis. NCBI lineage: Eukaryota > Metazoa > Chordata > Actinopteri > Siluriformes > Siluridae > Silurus > Silurus aristotelis. Next base: position 19,793,991 of record NC_139596.1, on the reverse strand, counting down.
AGAGACACACAGTACGCTTCGATGTCGAGTGGCTAGTGCTAATTAGCTGGAACTGAAGCGCTATCGGGTCAACACGAACATGCTAATGACACCAAAGTGTACTCTGGCAATTAGCTCCTAATTAGCTGCAATGCTAATGACCTCTCAGCACACAGATCAGAGATTCTCTTAGCAATTA
>NC_139596.1:19785403-19791113 GCF_946808225.1 Silurus aristotelis | reverse complement strand
GCGGGGAAAGGCGTGAAGGTGTGCTGATGCGTGTGCTGATGCTGGTGCATGTGCTGGTGTTGGTGAAACTCCGCCCTCAGGAGCGACATTTGGGACAACGGTGAGCCGGTCGCCCCCGGCGCCGACCCCCGACCTCGCTCGGAACTCTGAACCAGGAAGCGGTTGTTCAGCTCCTGCCGGAGGAGGTCGTGATGCTCTGAGAAGAAAGAAGGAGAGCGGAGGAACAGAGGGTGGGGGGAAAACGGGTGGGTTGGGGAGGGGGGGCAAAGAGGAAAATAAAATGGAGAAAGGGAGGGGGAAGGGAAAGACAAAAAAAAAAAAAAAAGAAAGAAAAAGAAAGCACGGGCGGCCTGTGAGTTTAACCAAACGGCGGGAAAAAGAAGAGAAAGAGGATAGTCACCTGGCTTTCTCTGTTTCTCCAATTCAAGCTGTGAGGGTTTTCTACGTGAGGGCTCATTGGTCGAGGTAAAAGTGTTGCATGTGACAATGTGCCAATCAGAATCCCCGAATGAGGCTGGCAATACATGATTGGTTGGTTGAATGATATCAACAGGCTGGTATCTGAAGACAAGAGAGAACCGAGAGTCACCTCAGCAGAAAACACACACACCTTCGTAAAGGAGTAGTTCCTCCAACAGTCTGACAGACGCACACACGCTCCCGCCACAACAAAAAAACACTGCTAACGCCGCTAACACCTAACGGCCACCAGTTTAGCAGGACGTACCCAATCCCGGATACCACCATCCTGTCAATAGATCTTTAGGGTAATCATAGCGACAGACGATTTTTAAAAAAGGCGCCCCTTAAAATACCCACATGCCCAAAACGAGCGCTTTATCTTCCGCTCGTCACGGAGTTTAGCATCAGCCTGCGACAAGGTGGGAGGTGTGGCCTAAAGTGGTCGACTGAACTTGGAGGAGTGGCTAAATATTTGCGTAGTGATCTGAGTGGAGCACAATTTGCATGCTGAGAGAAACAAGCACGCTAAACTGGTGGCTATTAGCTTCCATAATATGTTAGCTACTTTAGCCTAGGAGCTCAAGGATAATCGGCTTTGGAACATCGGGAACGTGGTGGACGTCTTAGGTTTGGCTGAACGACACCTTTAACATGAATAATAATAATGTGTAATACACATTATTATTATTATTATTATTATTATTATTACTATTACTGATTGTGTTCTCCTTTGATTCCAGCAGGGGGTTAAACATTTACTCACATCAAACATTCTGCTTCTCACAACAAAACTTTTTAACATAAATTCTTTGTTTTCTAGTTTTTTCACATTATTTCTTTTCTCTTTTCAGTTATATATATATATTAGAGATCGACCAATTTATTGACTTTGACTATTATTCAGCACCAATAGTTGATTCTGGATCTAATGACTCTATTATAAATTAATTAAATCAAAAATTTATTAACAAAAATCCATACCAATAGTTTTTCTAGGTTGCATTGGAGGTCTGTTATTATACACTAGGAGAGCGGCCTCTAGAGGCGAATCAATATAAAATACATTAGTAAATGCTAAAATTAATAACAAATAAAAAATAAACAATAATTGTAAAGCATTTATTACATTCATGTTACAAATAGAATCTTACTGTAAACATTTTTTTTCTAATTTCATATAAATGAAGTCCTGCTTTAATTTGCCATCTTTAAATGTCGTTAATATTAAATGTATTTATTAAACTATGGATTGATTAATTCGGTTATCAGCAACCAACATACAGTAGCTATCAGAATTCAACATCGGTCGACCTCTAATGTGTATATTTATATATATAATTGACTTACCACAGAAACATTAGGAGATACTGCACTATCAGATATTACATTAAAATAATTACATGAACATTAATATAAATAAAACATTTAAAGTTAAAAAATTGTAAATAATAATAATAATAATAATAATAATATAAAGAAATATGTCTCACATTATTGTTAGATTAAACTGTATAAAGATGACTCTAATCAGAATTTGAAGGCTGAATAATGAATGAATTTCGAGTGAAAACCAGGCATATGGAACACATCTGATCCTGATGCTGAACCCTGGGCAGAGAGCAGTGAGGATCCTAAGACCAGCAGGGGGTATTGAGGTAATATTCTAAAGATTAGCGCCCCCTTTCTGTCTGAGGTGCAACAGCACACAGCACTGACTAGCGTAATGATCAGTAAATAATTAGTGTGCTAGGCTACATGCTAATGTATCATTAACGAGCTTGTGCTTTAATTAATTTAAGATGGATTTCAGGAAACACTGGCTAATTAAATGCTGTTTTTACTAAGAAGGAAAAAAAAGAAAAAACAGAATGAATGTAAATTATATTAATTATTAGATATTTTTTTCTTCTTCTTTTGGCTTCTCCCATTAGGGGGCGCCACAGCGGATCATCCGTCTCCATACCCCCCTGTCCTCTACATCTGCCTTTTTCACACCAACTACCTGCATGTCTTCCCTCACCACATCCATAAACCTCCTCCTTGGTCTTCCTCTTTTGCTCCTTCCTGGTGGCTCCATTATTAGATATTGTAATCTTTAATATATAAATATAAACAATCCGCTAACAGTCTATTTAATGATTTTATATTACAGCTCTCTCTCAATCACTGAATCTCACCACACCCACTCTCCCTCTCCCTCTTTTTCACACTTTCTCACCTTCTTACCCCCCACCCCATCTCTCCTGCACCCCGTCCCACACTCCCCCCCTTTCCCCCTCTCTCTCTCTCCCCCGTACTCCTCTACCTCTCTTTAATCTCCCTTACTCCCCCTTTCACCCTCCTCTTTTCCTCTCTTCACCCCCCACCCCAGCCAGACGAAGACAGAGAGCATGTAAAGATGTGAGGAGGTGATGGAAAGCGTCTCCTGTCTCAGTGTTGATAAACACTCTAATTAACCCCTCTCCAGCTGATTAGCGCTCGTTAGCATGCATTAGCGTTCTCTAAACTCCACACTAAACTCTGTGATCATTCAAGGACCTTCATGATTTAACTACAGACCCTGATGAGGTCATGTTGGTGCAGAGCCACGATTATCCTATCAGGATTATCTCGATTGTGATCGTAAACACGAGTGCTGGTCTCTGCAGCTGTGCTGTAATCACTGAGTCCTGATCGTGTCACACCGACGCCCGAAGCATGGACCAGGATCAGGGTCTGGAACATCTTCAGTTCTGTCCTGAATCACTGAGTGCTGAGGTTCAAGCAGTGACGTTTATTACGTATAAATATTCCATTTTGTATGTCATAAGGACACGTAACCCAGACCACAGTTCAGGAATGATGATGATGATGATGATAAACAGGCGTCTGATCTTCAGCCAGAATAAAATGCCCGCCATAAAAATGTGGCCTTTAGTTTAGATTAAGTTTTGTAGCGATGAACCCTGATGATGTCACGGGAACACAAGTGGTTCAGGTCTGGAACCAGATCTAGAAATCTAGAACTATGATGAGAAATAAACCAGGCTTCGATATTTAACTTTGGAACTTCACAATGTCTGAAGTCGCAAAGTTCCACATGGAAAATGAGCGAGCAGAACTTGGATCATTCTAGAACCTTTCAGCCTTTAATTGCGACGCGTACAACCTTGAATGCTGAGTCTTCTGAGGTTCCTGAGCTGAGATGATGGGTTCTGTCACTCTGTAATGTTTTATCTTTGATTCACTTTTTAACCCTGATGATGATGCAGAACCCAAACCACAGTTCTGGAGCAATGTTCTACAAGTTCCTGAGCTGAGAACCCCCTAAGATCTCACCATGGGTTCCACCTGAACATTTACTGATTAGGTTCAAGTTTTAGAGCCTCACTGCAGATTATTTTTGCCTCTCTAAGCCCCGAGGGCACAATGTGGGCGTGGCTACGAGGTCTGAGTGTAGGTTCTACAGGTGGAGGTATGATAGTAATAGTGGTGGTGTTCTTACCTGGGTAGGGCGTGGCAGCGGGGTGTCCAGGGACCACCAGGCTGTTGGTGGGTAAAGCAGGAGGAGGGGGGAGGGCAGCTGGGGGGGCGAACATGGCCGGATGGCGTGATAGGGGAGAGAGGTGGGAGGAGGAGCGCAGGGGGTAGTGCGGAGACGACAGAGTGGCGATGGAGAGAGGGAGGGGGGCAGCGGGGGAGGGGGGAAGGGGGTGTTTGGGGGGCAGTGACGAGGGGCTGTTGCTGAAAACGGAGAAGAAAGAAAACAAGCATAAATTAGCATGAATTAGCATACATGACTTCTCATATCGAGAATGGATCCGGCTAGTTTTCAGTCGTGTTAATTACAGAGTACACACACTACACCAGTGAACATGAGCACTAATTAGTGGGTTAACGTCACAAACGAGCTGTTTGCTAATGCTAACGCAGTAAGCTTAAGGCATTACCACTTCACTCTCTGTACTTAGCCTTTTAAATGAATTCTTGTTTTATGCTAATTATTATTTTCACTCGTGATTAGCAAACAATTCACGTGCTGCACAGGAAACCCCCACTCTGGGTTTTTAACGTAACAAACCCGCGGATGTCACACATCTATCGTTAGACGACTGCTGCCATGGTTACGCCTTTAACTGGCTTTTAATTAAGTTTATTACACCAACTAAAATGATGATCAATGACAGGTCTGTTGTCATGGTGATGATAATGCACAGGAAGGTAGAATTGTGTTTACAGTTTTTTCTTACTCATTCTTTGTCGTTAGCCAATCAGAAATTAGAATTGTCAAAAACCCAATTGCCATGGTAACTTCTGATGCATGTGTAGCTACTATATAAATATAAACATTGTGTAAGTTGTACAAACAAATTCAGCACCTGATGTCGTGGAGGCCGTACGTCAGATGACCGGTGGCCGGTGGATGGTGGTGGCTGATGATTGGTTGGCTGTGGAGGTTTGGGGGCGTGACCTTGTGATCTTGTAGATCTGATTGGTTCCTTATAAAATGTGGGGTGGGGTCAGGGTTAGAAGATGCTGTGGATTCCTTCTTGATGGTGACCGGGGGAGGAGATTTGGGTGTTGCCGTGGCAGCAGGGATGGGGCTGCCTGTAGGGGCGGGGCTAGACGTGGGCGGGGCGAAAGAGACGACGGTGCTCTGTTCCTGGCTGCGCTGGAGGCCCGAGATTTTAGGCGAGCTGCAGATCTTCAGCTCGAAGCTCTCATTCGATGTCACAGCTAAGGAGAGGGACGATACGGTTAGAGTCCTGGGGAAATTACACACGACACCACGCGGTACAAACCTGACTTCACCTCTAATCATTTAAAGGTTTTCACCTGCAGTCATGTTAAGCTCCACCCACTTGTTGTTGTTGACAAAAAACCCAAAATCAACATACTGACAGTGTAGCAGTGCTAAAGCGGTGCAAATGTTAGCTGACTAGCCGGCTAGTTTAGCCATTTTAGTAGAGAAGATCACATAATTAGTATAACATTTCATTAACGGGAGAGAGCGAGACAGAATGAGACAGACAGGAGACACCACATTTAGACCACACTCTCTTTCCACCACAGTGTAGTTTGGCTTTAATTGGCCGATACAATAAACTGACTGAGAGGTGTGTGTGTGTGTGTGTGTGTGTGTGTCAGGAGTGACACTGAGATGTGAGACAGATGCCACTCTAACTGCAGGTCGCTGATCGTGTTACCGTGGAAACAGGCAATAGTGAGCGACAGTGTGTGTGTGAGTGTGTATAGGTTTCACTTTTCT
>NC_139596.1:19777903-19780403 GCF_946808225.1 Silurus aristotelis | reverse complement strand
GTGTGCTGTAAAACACGTGCAAAACGTTTTACACGTTTATTACTCGAGCCATAAATGTTCCTCCTCCTGACTCGCTCTCCTCCATCACACAGCACTCCAGCGATTAGGAACATGTGTAATTAGATCAGATACACAGTGTGTGTGTGTGTGTGCGTGTGTGTGTGTGCGTGTGTGTTAATTGCGCTAGAGTTTTATATATATAACATGAGCATGTGACGTGTGAGAGGATCATCCTCAACCTCATCCACATCATCATCCTCATCCACATCCTCAACCTCATCCACATCCTCATCCACAACCTCATCCACATCCTCATCCACAACCTCATCCACATCCTCAACCTCAAACTCATCCACATCCTCAACCTCATCCACATACTCAACCTCATCCACATACTCAACCTCATCCACATCCTCATCCTGAACCTCATCCACATCCTCAACCTCATCCACATCCTTAACCTCATCCTCAACCTCATTCATATCCTCAACCTTATACACATCCTCAACCTCATCCTCAACCTCATCCACATCATTATCCACATACTGAACCTCATCCACATCCTCAACCTCATTCTTAAGCTCATCCATAACCTCAACCTCATACACATTCTCAACCTCATCCACATCCTTATCCACATCCTCAACCTCATCCACATCCTCAACCTCATCCTTAACCTCATCCATAACCTCAACCTTATACACATCCTCAACCACATCCTCAACCTCATCCACATCCTCAACCTCATCCACATCCTGAACCTCATCCACATTCTCAACCGCATCCACATCCTCATCCACATCCTCAACCGCATCCACATCCTCATCCACATCCTCAACCTCATCCACATCCTCATCCACAACCTCATCCACATCCACATCCTCAACCTCATCCACATCCTAACCCCCAACCTCATACACACCCTCAACATCCTCATCCACAACCTCATCCACATCCTCAACCTCAAACTCATCCACATCCTCAACCTCATCCACATACTCAACCTCATCCACATCCTCATCCTGAACCTCATCCACATCCTCAACCTCATCCACATCCTTAACCTCATCCTCAACCTCATCCATATCCTCAACCTTATACACATCCTCAACCTCATCCACATCATTATCCACATACTGAACCTCATCCACATCCTCAACCTCATTCTTAAGCTCATCCATAACCTCAACCTCATACACATTCTCAACCTCATCCACATCCTTATCCACATCCTCAACCTCATCCACATCCTCAACCTCATCCTTAACCTCATCCATAACCTCAACCTTATACACATCCTCAACCTCATCCTCAACCTCATCCACATCATTATCCACATACTGAACCTCATCCACATCCTCAACCTCATTCTTAAGCTCATCCATAACCTCAACCTCATACACATTCTCAACCTCATCCACATCCTTATCCACATCCTCAACCTCATCCACATCCTCAACCTCATCCTTAACCTCATCCATAACCTCAACCTTATACACATTCTAAACCACATCCTCAACCTCATCCACATCCTCAACCTCAACCTCATCCACATCCTCAACCTCATCCACATTCTTAACCGCATCAACATCCTCATCCACATCCTCAACCTCATCCACATCCTCATCCACATCCTCAACCTCATCCACATCCTCAACCTCAACCTCATCCACATCCTCAACCTCATCCACATTCTTAACCGCATCAACATCCTCATCCACATCCTCAACCTCATCCACATCCTCATCCACATCCTCAACCTCATCCACATCCTCATCCACATCCTCAACCTCATCCACATCCTCAACCTCAACCTTATCCTCAACCTCATCCACATCCTCAACCTCATCCACATCCTCAACCTCATCCACATCCTCAACCTCATCCACATTGTCAACCTCATCCACATCCTTATCCACATCCTCAACCTCATCCACATCCTCAACCTCATCCTTAACCTCATCCATAACCTCAACCTTATACACATCCTCAACCACATCCTCAACCTCATCCACATCCTCAACCTCAACCTCATCCACATCCTCAACCTCATCCACATTCTTAACCTCATCCACATCCTCATACACATCCTCAACCTCATCCACATCCTCAACCTCATCCACATCCTCATCCACATCCTCAACCTCATCCACATCCTCAACCTCATCCACATCCTCAACCTTATCCTCAACCTCATCCACATCCTCAACCTCATCCACATCCTCAACCTCATCCACATCCTCAACCTCATCCACATTCTCAACCTCATCCACATCCTCATCCACATCCTCAACCTCATCCACATCCTCATCCACATCCTCAACCTCATCCACATCCTCATCCACATCCTCAACCTCATCCACATCCTTACCCCCAACCTCATCCTCATCCACATCCTCATCCTCATCCACATCCTCACCCCCAACCTCATCCACATCCTCACCCCCAACCTCATCCTCATCCACATCCTCACCCCCAACCTCAGCCTCATCCACATCCT
>NC_139596.1:19772903-19775403 GCF_946808225.1 Silurus aristotelis | reverse complement strand
TACCAACAAATCCTACAGAGGAATCCTGACCACAACCACTGCCCCGCCCTGCTGTCAATCACCACTGCCCTGTCCTGCAACACAATGTATCACAATCTGTATAACACACTGCAACATGCTGTAAAACAAAATAAAACAATGAAACACATTGTGACGGTAACATTACATCAGCATTCAGGGACAGGCATTAAGCTGGTTTAAATCCTACCTGTCTGATCGTCACCATTTCGTAGACTTAAATGGAGAGCTATCCAGGCTAATGCTAGTAAATTATGGCGTGCCACAAGGTTCAGTTCTAGGACCCCTGCTCTTCACAATATACATGCTTCCGTTAGGAAATATTATTAGAAGGCATGGAATTAGCTTCCATTGTTATGCTGATGATACTCAGCTATAAATCTCATCAAAACCAGGCGATACACTCAATTAGCTCGGATAACTGAGTGTGTTAAAGAAATAAGAGACTGGACGACTCATAACTTTCTATTACTAAATTCTGATAAGACGGAGATTTTGCTCATCGGCCCAAAAACCAGTACACAGAAGCTCCAGCATCTCAACCTGCATTTAGACGGATGTTCTGTAACCACTAGTTCAACAGGAAAAGATCTGGGAGTTATTTTAGAGCATCTTATCTTTCAAAAATCACATCAACCAAGTTACAAAAACAGCTTCTTCCACATTAGAAATATTTCTAAGCTAAGAAATATGTTATCTATATCTGATGCAGAGAAGATCGTCCATGCGTTTATGACCTCCAGAATAGACTATTGTAATGCATTACTAGGTGGATGTCCTGCATCATTAATAAACAAGCTTCAGTTAGTTCAGAATGCAGCAGCCAGAGTTCTCACAAGGTCAAGAAAATATGATCACATAACCCCAATCTTCTCATCCCTACACTGGCTTCCTGTTAAGTTTCGAATCCACTACAAACTACTGCTTCTTACTTATAAAGCACTAAATGGTTTATCTCCATGTATCTCCAGTCTTCTAACACGCTACAATCCGTCACGCTCCCTGAGATCTCAAAACTCTGGGCTTCTAGTAGTTCCTAGAAGAGCAAAGTCCACTAAAGGTGGTAGAACATTCTCACATTTAGCTCCTAAACTCTGGAATAGTCTTCCTGACAGTGTTCGGGGTTCAGACACACTCTCCCAGTTTAAGTGCAGATTAAAGACGTATGTTTTTAGCGAGTTCTACACATAACACACATCACATCATAACCTTGTGCTCCAGAACATCTGATCACATCACATTATCAACTTGTGCTGTTAATATCATGAACAGCAGCTACGCTAATTCCTCTCCACTGCTTCTCTTTCTCTCCCCATCCCGAGACATCCTGAGGTTGCTCCAGCTCCAGTCACGTCCCACCCCGTGATGATTATGGACCTTTGAAGAAGTAGATGCCGAACTCGCAAACATCTCGAACCATCTAGAGACGTACCAGTGCCAATTGGATTCCGCTACATGTGTGGTTTTGACATTGGACCTCCTGGAGTGTTTAAAGGCTCTGGCATTGAGAAGCTGATGCTGGATCTGTGATGATCACAAATGCTGAGCTTATAAAACTAGGAGCTACTAACTATAAAGACTGTAGAAAGAACATCACTTATATTATATACTATAATATCACTTATATATTTCTGTAAAGCTGCTTTGAGACAATGTCTGTTGTGAAAAGCTCAATACAAATAAACTTCACTTCACTTGACATTAAATCACAATATTACACACTGGAACACAATAAAATATTGTAACATAATGAACCATACTGTTACAAACTATAACACAGAACAATATGCTACATCAAACTGTATCAGAATATAACACACCATTACATGCTTTAGACCTGAAGCCGTCTATAGAAGGACCCTGGCGAATATAAAGAGGGAGAACATTCCACAGTTTAGGACCTTCTACTGAAAAGCACAATCCTCTTTTGATTTCTTTTTGGACTGTGGAACAGCCAACAGCGCTTGATTCGTTGATCTTAGTGACCTACTTGCTGTGTAAGACCCTACACAATTTCCAATGTAATTTGGAGACAATGTAACACAATGAAACACACTGCACCCCAGTATAATACACTGCATCACAGTATAACACAATGCATCACAGTATAACACAATGCAACATAATGTAACACACTGCATCACAGTATAAAACTGCAACATGGTGCAACACACTGCAAAACACTAACACACTGAAACACAATGTAATACAATATAACACACTGTACCATGCTGTAATATGCTGCATCACAGTATTACGCACTGTGACACACTGTAACTCACGGTTACCCACAATGTGGACTGCCCCACCTTTCTGTCAACCACAGGTACCACACCACTGTGTTACTGTGTGTGTGTGTGTGTGTGTGTGTGTGTGTGTGTAGATAGTGTAACAGCAGGAGGAGTTAAGTGTAGCGAGTATGTGGTTGTGTTACTGTGTGTGTGTTTATAAGGAGTGTAACAGCAGGAGGAGTAAAGTGTAG
>NC_139596.1:19752903-19762903 GCF_946808225.1 Silurus aristotelis | reverse complement strand
TATACTCCCATTATCCACCCTCCATACTCCCATCATACTCCCAGTATATTCCCATCATACTCCCTCCATACTCACATTATACTCCCATTATTCACCCTCCATACTCCCATCATACTCCCAGTATACTCCCATCATACACCCTCCATACTCCCATCATACTCCCAGTATACTCCCATCATACACCCTCCATACTACCATTATACTCCCAGTATACTCCCATCATACAACCTCCATACTCCCATCATACTCCCAGTATATTCCCATCATACTCCCTCCATACTCACATTATACTTCCAGTATACTCCCATCAAACTCCCTCCATACTCACATTATACTTCCAAAATGCTCCTATAATACTCCCTGCACACTCCTATCATACTGCCTCCATACTCCCATTACACTCCCTCCATACTCCCATTAAAATTCCATCATACTTATGCTCATTACTCACATTACTGTGTATTACTGCACTTTTTCTGCAAAAGTGCACACTACTGCATAACACCAATTCAATAAAGAAAGAGGAAAACATTACTCACATTACTGCACATTACTCATTACTGCACATTACCGCACATTACTCACATTACTGCACATTACTCACATTACTGCACATTACTCATTACTACACATTACCTCACATTACTCATTACTGCACATTACCGCACATTACACACATTACTGCACATTACTCATTACTACACATTACCTCACATTACTCATTACTGCACATTACCGCACATTACTCATTACTGCACATTACTCATTACTGCACATTACCGCACATTACTCACATTACTGCCCATTACTCATTACTAAACATTACCTTACATTACTCATTACTGCACATTACCTCACATTACTCATTACTGCACATTACTCATTACTGCACATTACCGCACATTACTCACATTACTGCACATTACTCATTACTACACATTACCTTACATTACTCATTACTGCACATTACCGCACATTACTCATTACTGCACATTACTCATTACTGCACATTACCGCACATTACTCACATTACTGCACATTACTCATTACTACACATTACCTTACATTACTCATTACTGCACATTACCTCACATTACTCATTACTGCACATCACCGCACATTACTCACATTACTGTAGATTCCTCGTTACTGCACATTACCGCACATTACTCACATTACTCATTAATGCACATTACTGCACATTACCTCACATTACTCATTACTACATATTACTGCACATTACTGGACATTACCACACAGTACTCAAATTACTGCACATTACCGCAGACTGCTGTACATTACTCATTACTGCACATTTCTCATTACTAAACATTACTCACATTACTGGACATAACTACACATTGCCACACAGGACTCACATTACTGCACATTAACGCACATTACTGCACATTACTTACATTAACACACATGACTGCACATTACTTACATTACTCACGTTACTGCACATTACTCACGTGACTGCACATTACCCACGTGACTGCACATTACTCACATTATCGCACATTACTCACGTTACTGCACATTACTCACGTGACTGCACATTAGTCACATTACTGCACATTACTCACATTATCGCACATTACTCACGTTACTGCACATTACTCACGTGAATGCACATTACTCACATTATCGCACATTACTCACGTTACTGCACATTACTAACGTTACTGCACATTACTCACGTGACTGCACATCACCCACATTACTCACATTATCTCACATTACTCACGTGACTGCACATTACTCACATTACCGCACATTACTCACATTATCGCACATTACTCACGTTACTGCACATTACTCACGTGACCGCACATTACTCACATTATCGCACATTACTCCCGTTACTGCACATTACTCACGTGACTGCACATTACTCACATTATCGCACATTACTCAAATAATCGCACATTACTTACGTTACTGCACATTACTCACATTACCGCACATTACTCACATGCCTGCACATTACTCACATTACCGCACATTACTCACATTACCGCACATTACTCACATGCCTGCACATTACTCACGTTACTGCACATTTCTCACATTACTTACATGCCTGCAGATTACTCACATCACCTCACGTTACTGCACATTACTCACATTACCGCACATTACTCACATGCCTGCACATTACTTACATTATCGCACATTCCTCACGTTACTGCACATTACTCACGTTACCGCACATTACTCACATTACCGCACATTACTCACATGCCTGCACATTACTCACATTACCGCACATTACTCACATTACCGCACATTACTTACATGCCTGCACATTACTCGCATTATCGCACATTACTCACGTTACTGCACATTACTCACATTACTGCACATTACTCACATGCCTGCACATTACTCACATGCCTGCACATTACTCACATTACCGCACATTACTCTAATTACCGCACATTACTCACATGCCTGCACATTACTCACATGCCTGCACATTACCGCACATTACTCTAATTACCGCACATTACTCACATGCCTGCACATTACTCACGTTACCGCACATTACTCACATTACTGCACATTACTCATAATACTGCACTTTTTTTGCAAAGTGCACACTACTGCAAAACATAATGATTGAATAAAGAAAGAGGAAAACTGCATCAAAATGGCTAAGATTTCTCACACACACACACACACACACACACACACACACACACACACACACACACACACACACACACACACACACACACACAGCTAAGAAAGTGATTACATAGACACCCTTTACACATAGTCCCTAAGATTTGCTTACACTCACACACATACACATACACATACACACTCACATATACACAAATACACACACACACACACACACACACACACACACACACACACACACACTGCATTCTTCCTGCACATCACTCTTTTTCTCTGTTTTACAGTTTCTGTTTCTCTTTCACATCAATTTTTGTTTGCTCTCTTTTCATTTCTTTATAATGATCTCTGTTTTCTTTTCTTCTCTTCTACTTGTCTCTAATTCTTTATTTCTTTCCCTCTATTTTCCTTTTTTGCTTCAGCTTTTTATTTAGTCTTCTTAATCCCATTTCCACATTAGTCTTTTTTATGTTTTATTCTCCTGGACATTTCTCTTTCTTCTACGACTTCCTTTCTCTCTGTATCTGTTTTTCACTTTATTTCACTGTAGTTCCTTTACAGTTTTTTTGTCCTCTTTCCACATCTGCGTGTCTATCGGTTTTTCGTTTTTCTCGTTAAGCCCCTCGTTATTCTCCCTGCAGCAGTTTGCATTAAATCCCCTTCATTAAGTGTCCGGGTGGAGCAGCAAGAAAAACGAGGGTGTTTAAAACCACTCCCGTCTCTGTGATGAGAACATTTTGTTACCAGAGGAGCAGATAAAAAGAGGAGAGAAGAGAGTGAGAGGAGAGAGAAGAAGATGAAAGGGGAATGAAAGCGGAGGAGAAGCGGAGGAGAAGCAGTGGAGAAGAGAACAAGAGAATAAGAGGAGGAGAGGAGAAGAAAATGAGAAAATGTGAGGAAAAGAGGGGAAAAGAGGAGAGAAGAACATGAGAGAAACAGAGGAAAGAAGAGGAAGAAAAGAAAAGATAAGAGGAACGGCGAAAAGAAGAAGAAGCAAAGAGGAGGATGAGAGGAGAAGAAGAGGAGGATAGGAGGAAAGGAGTAGAGAAGAGGAGTTCAGAAAGATAAGTGGTGAGGCCCAGCTAAAACATTCAGACCCACACCTGAGGAGACGTTTTGTTTCAGAAACAGTGTTTGTAGAAAAGTGGAGTCTCACCTTTAGAAGCTGTCGGGGAAAAGAGCTTTTCTGATCCCACATCAGACGCCTGAAAGAGAAAAAAAGCCATTAAAATATTACCTAAATATATTTTACACACACACACACACACACACACAGAAGAAACACGAACATCGGAACATTACCATTTACCTCAGATACAAAAGATTTAGCATCAGCCGCTAACCAAATTTCAAACAAATGAAATAATGAGCACATGGTTGCTAAGCAACTGACACAAAGTATAAGCTAACTAATCACTAACAAATAAACATTATATGATATTTTCCAGCCATATGTGCTTTTTCTCCGAACTGTCAGAGCTTCACAATTGTATTGGACGTCTTTGGATGCAGGAGCATGAAATTTCCTCTTCACATGAACTAGGAGACCCAAATCTGTCCAGCATGACGATGCTAAAGCCAGCTCTATGGGATGAATGTGAACACCAACTGCACCCCAGGCCTCCTCACCTTCTCACCATTTTATCAAGTCCTGACTTTACTAACACCCTTGCAACTCAATGAATCTTCATAAATCTCCACAAAGTCTAATGGAACATCTTCCCAGAAGAGTAGACCAGTGGAGTTTAACATGGAATGGGATGTTCAAAAAGAAGCACATAGCAACCTTACGTTTAGGTGTCCATAAAATTTCTAGCATGTATGGCGTGAGAGTGATACCCACACAGAATTAACCAGAACATCAACTTTTACCTCAGATATGTTAGAAAATTACTAAGAAACGACTCAGAGGAAGTGAAAACTAGAGTGAGACAAACAATATGACAGAATAATCCAGAACATCAATATTTACATCAGACATTTTTGTGAATTACTGAAAAAAGACACTGAAAATGACACTTCACATCCACTGCTAATCACTTCACATGTCTTCCAACCTTCTGAGAACACGGTGAGAGTCCTACATTCTAAATTACGCCCAAATACTCAAAGTACACGCTAGCAAGTGACTGAGGGTAACAATTTATTTCTCAGGATGCAGTCGCTAAGTTTTTTATACTGACAAAGAGCAAGTAAAAATACAAACCCCATTCCAAAAAAGTTGGGACACTGTACAAATTGTGATTTTTTATTCACAATAAAATATAGATCAAATATTAAATGTTGAAAGTGAGACATTTAGAAATGTCATGCCAAATATTGTCTCATTTTGGATTTCATGAGAGCTACACAATTCCAAAAAGTTGGGACAGGCAGCAATAAGAGGCTGGAAAAGTTAAATGTACATATAAGGAACAGCTGGAGGACCAATTTGCAACTTATTAGGTCAATTGGCAACATGATTGGGTATAAAAAGTGCCTCTCAGAGTGGCAGTGTCTCTCAGAAGTCAAGATGGGCAGAGGATCACCAATTCCCCCAATGCTGCGGTGAGAAATAGTGGAGCAACATCAGAAAGGAGTTTCTCAGAGAAAAATTGCAAAGAGTTTGAAGTTCTCATCATCTACAGTGCATCATATCATCCAAAGATTCAGAGAATCTGGAACAATCTCTGTGCGTAAGGGTGAAGGCCAGAAAACCATACTGGATGCTGTGATCTTCGGGCCCTTAGACGCCACTGCATTACATACAGGAATGCTACTGTAATGGAAATCACAACATGGGCTCAGGAATACTTCCAGAAATCATTGTTGGTGAACACAATCCACCGTGCCATTTGCCGTCGCCGGCTAAAACTCTATAGGTCAAAAAAGAAGCCGTATCTAAACATGATCCAGAAGCTCAGGTGTTTTCTCAGGGCCAAGGCTCATTTAAAATGCACTGTGGCAAAGTGGTAAACTGTTCTGTGGTCAGACGAATCAAAATTTGAAGTTATTTTTGGAAAACTGGGACCCCATGTCATCCGGACTAAAGAGGACAAGGACAACCCAAGTTGTTCTCAGCGCTCAGTTCAGAAGCCTGCATCTCTGATGGTATGGGGTTGCATGAGTGCGTGTGGCATGGGCAGCTTACACATCTTGAAAAACACCATCAATGCTAAAAGGTATATCCAAGTTCTAGAACAACATATGCTCCCATCCAGACGTCGTCTCTTTCAGGGAAGACCTTGCATTTTCCAACATGACAATACCAGACCACATACTGCATCAATTACAACATCATGGCTGCGTAGAAGAAGGATCCAGGTACTGAAATGACCAGCCTGCAGTCCAGATCTTTCACCCATAGAAAACATTTGGCGCATCATCAAGAGAAAAATGCGACAAAAAAGACCTGAGACAGTTGAGCAACTAGAAGCCTGTATTGAACAAGAATGGGACAACATTCCTATTCCTAAACTTAAACAACTTGTCTTCTCAATCCCCAGACGTTTACAGACTGTTATAAATAAAAGTAGAGAGGACGCCACACAGTGGTAAACATGACCTTATCCCAACTTTTTTGAGATGTGTTGATGCCATGGAATTTAAAATCAACTTATTTTTCCCTTAAAATGATTCATTTTCTCAGTTTAAACATTTGATATGTCATCTATGTTGTGTTCTGAATACAATATTGAAATTTGAAACTTCCACATCATTGCATTGTTTTTATTCACAATTTGTATTTATATCGGAATCATCTGTACCATCAACATTTACCTCAGGTGTGAGGAGAAAACAATAAAAAATGCTTAAATAAAATGCAATTACATTTAGCTAACCAAATTTCAGGTAAATAAAAGCATGACAATGCAGTTGCTGACTGACACAAAGTATAAGCTACATAGCTGTTAGTGATTTATACCAACAAAGAGAAAATAAAACACCTTACAGTATCGTCCGGAATATCAACTTTTACCTCAGAATTATTGCGAAAAGACACTGAAAATGACACCGTCGCTAATCACACTGACATGTCTAACTTCAGCTTCAGAACACAGTGGTTTCTAAGTTCAAATGTTTTTACGTTGTAAAAGCACATTAGCCAGAAATAACACTAAATAATCAAACTCTCGCTACACATCATCGTGAGAAAACGGTTGATAGGCAACTAAAAACGCAAAGTATACAAGGCAGCTAATGACCGAGGCTAATAAAATAACTGGCTAAGATGTAGATGTTAAGTGTTTAACAAATTGAGAATTAATATGATGCGGAATTATCCGGAACATTGACTTTTACCTAAACGTGAGAGGAAATTAAAAGGAAAAAACTTAAATGAACTGAAATGATGCCGTTGTTAAATGTAGCATCAAATGCTAACCACACTGGCATGCAGTCACCCAAATCAGGAAAGCAGTGCTCAGGTGAGACTGAGGTGAGACTAAGAGGAGACTGAGGTGAGACTAAGGCAAGACTAAGGTGATACTCAGGTGAGACTAACAAGAGACTGATGCGAGACTAAGAGGAGACTGAAGCATGGTTAAAAGCAAAAAAGTCTAGTCTAAGTCAAGACTGAGGTGAGGATAAAAGACTGAGTCTAGTCCGAGAAAAAAGGAGGAGAACTTAAGACAATAATGGGAGACTAAGGTGCAACTGCGGCAAATCTAAAACAAGACTAAGAGGTTCGGGTGAGTGTGAGAAGACTAATACGAGACTAAGGAGAGACTGAGGCAATTCTGAGATGAGACTAATGGGAGATAAGGTGAGCTTAATGGGAGACTGAGGTGAAACAGACGAGTCTGAGAAAAGAGTAATGGCAGACTGAAGTGAACTAATAGGAGACTGAGGTGAGAGTAATTGGAGACTGAGGTAAAACTAATAGGAGACTAAGGTGAGAGTAATGGGAGACTGAAGTGAGAGTAATGGGAGACTGAGGTAAGACTAATAGGAAACTGAAGTGAGAGTAATGGGGTGAGACTAATACGAAACTGAGGTGGAAGTAATAGGAGACTGAGGGGAAAGTAGTGGGTGCCTGAGGTGAGAGTAATGGGAGACTGAGGTGAGAGTAATAGGAGACTGAAGTGAGAGTAATGGGGTGAGACTAATACGAAACTGAGGTGGGAGTAACAGGAGACTGAGGTGAGAGTAATAGGAGACTGAGGTAAGACTAATAGGAGACTGAGGTAAGAGTAGTGGGTGACTTAGGTAAGACTAGTAGGTGACTGAGGTGAGAGTAATGGGAGACTAAGGTGAGAGTAATAGAAGACTGAGGTAAGACTAATAGGAGACTGAGGTAAGAGTAGTGGGTGACTTAGGTAAGACTAGTAGGTGACATAGGTGAGAGTAATGGGAGACTAAGGTGAGAGTAATTGGAGGCTGAGTTGAAACTATTAGGAGGCTAAGGACTGAAATGAGATTAATGGGAGACTGGGGTAACACTAATAGTATGCTGAGTTAAAACTTATAGGAGACTGAGGTAAGACTAATAGGAGACTGAGCGGAGACTAATGGAGACTGAGGTGAAACTGAGGTGAGTCTGAAGCAAGTGTAAGGCAAGACTAAGAGGAGACAAAGGCGAGATTGAGTTGAGTCTGCGGTGCTCTACAGAGATAGCGTTAGATATGGTGTTGCTGTAGCATCTGTTTTCAAGCCTGCAACAACAAAGTACCCTATAAACAGAGAGAACTTGGACGCAGACAAAACAGCAGCAGCTGTTTTTCCCTCCCTCTAACGTAGACAGCCAGCAAACGAGAAACAGATGAGACGAAGAGTAGAAAATGCAGACACTTGTGTGCAGACATATCTGGGATTAATCAGGGAAAATATATAGCCATATCTCAGATTAGCCATTAGTGAAGTGAGAAACTGCAGAAAACATGACTAAAGCTAATTACACAAATAATATCTTTGTGACTGTGTATAAGTAAATGTGTGTTTGTGTGTGTGTGTGTTTGTGTGTGTGTGTGTGTGTGTTTGTGTGTGATCAGGGTGTTTTGTTCTGTTTGACATAGTTCCTGCTGCACACTTCAAAGCTGAAGGTCAAAGGTCACACATAACAAATTTCATTCAGATTCATGGCCGCACACAAACGTGACCGTAATGAGGGGGCTATACACAAACACAGGGGAAAGGCAGAAGGGCAGTGTGTGTGTAGGGGGTAGAAAGGGGGGGGGGGATTAGATGAGACCCCAGTGTGCCCCACAGGAAGCAGAGGGAGATTAACGTTTCAGAAACACAGGAAATACGAGCCACGTTTCTGAGACAGACAAGAACGAGGGATATGAGAGCTGCACTCGTTTACCAGCAGCTCCCTGCTTTCAACACACACACACACACACACACACACACACACACACACACACACACACACACACACACACACACACAATTCAGAGCAAGGTGTGTGTGTGTGTGTGTGTGGGCGGGGGGAGGGGGGTTAACAAGGTCAAGGTCCTGCAGTCTGCAGCTGTAAAACCGACTGATTCACCGGAGAGAAAGAAAAAAGGGTAAAAATATCAGGAGTGGGGGGAATAGACAAGGAAAGAAAGAAAGTCAGGTCTTCTTATACTAACAAACACACACACACACACACACACACACACACACACACACACACACACATACAGCTGAGTGGTGTTTAGAGGGTAACATTGACAAAACACCCAACTGTGTGTTTTCACGTGTGTTTTCTTTCTCCTTTTCTTACTCTTCTCTCTATCTCTCTCTCTCTCTCTCTCTCTCTCTCTCTCTCCACACTGACCTCCTCCACACTCGTTTATCAGAAGCTGTGTCATGTTTCTCTCTCGCTCCAGAGTGTTGGGGGTCAGAACAGGTGCGCTCTTACACACACACACACACACACACACACACACACACACACACACACACACACACACACATCATTAAGATGGTAATGTATTCCGCTGAGTGACCGTGTAAAATCCAGCCGTAAATCTGAGCGCCTCCTTCTCTCCCGCGATTGGCCGATTACACATCGCCTGGCAACAACAGTCATCACCACGGCGACCATTTGAGGGTCTTTTCTGTTTAACCCCTGAATCGCCCTCGTGCTTTCCTTTCACATTTCATTATATGCCACATATATATATATAAATATATATATATATATATATATATAAATATATATATATATATATATATATATATATATATATATATATATATATATATATATATATATATATATATATATATATGGCCAAAAGTTTGTGGACAACTGAAAATAAGGTTGCTATGTGCCTTTTTAAACATCAATCAACATTTGTGTCCATTTGCTGTTATAATAAACTCCACTCTTCTGGGAATATGGTTCACTCGATTAGTTAGAGATTTATTCCGCTACATGTGT
>NC_139596.1:19742903-19747903 GCF_946808225.1 Silurus aristotelis | reverse complement strand
TGCGGCGTGAGAACGCGGCCAAGAACAGCGAGATGAGAGAGAAACTCAAATTACATGGAAGAGAAGTTCGGATCCAGCGAGCGCAGAGAACAACTGCACACATCTGCACACGGAGCCTTCCAGTGAACACAGCTTCATAAACATTTCAGCTCTGACGTCATTCTTCATCTTTCATAATCATAACTTCTGGTAGTAAGATGACGCGGTACACCACAGCTACCTGCACAGGTCCTCGCCAGGTATCTTCACAGTTCCACACATAGAGCTAGATGTTGGACACTACATAAAGAAACCTTTGTTGACACCTGACCACGTGTTTGTCTTTTTTAACATCTCATTCCACATGTGCTGTTATAATGTGCTCAACTCTTCTGAGAAGATGTTCCACTAGATTCTGTGGGGATTCTTAAAGCTACTGTGTTAGTAAAGTCAGGTAGTGATGTAGGTGAGGTGAGGAGGCCTGTGGTGCAGTCAACATTCACATTCATCCCAAAGGTGTTGGAGCTCTATAGCAGAACATCTTTCACACACTTCCAACCTATGGATAGCAGATTTTCATGGAGCTGGCTTTGTACGCAGGAGCATCTTTAGCTTGAAATTCCATGCTCCTGCATCCAAAGATGTCCTACACAATTGTGTTGCTTCAGGTTTGTGGGAACATTTTGAGGAAGAACCACATATGGCTGGGAAAGTCTGGTGTTCCAATACCACACAGCGTTCTTCTTCTGATCAGGGATTGTTTATTGAGTGTAACCGCACGCCGACCTGCAGCTTCAGAGCATCGTTTTCCCTTCAGGAGCGTTTAGAGCGAGCGCTGAGATCAAGAGATGACAAATCGCTGTTTTGTGATCTAATGAGGCATCCTGGGACAAACGAGTTCAAAAACCTTCCTCTGCTTCACAAAATACAAATTAGCAGCATTATGCCGGGTGGGCAGGGAGGGGCGAGGAGCGGCAAGGCGAGGCGAGGCAAGGCGGGATGGCCAAAGAGTAAACCTACACTTCCTGGCTAAGTACGAGATCTGGGACGCTTTCTAAACCCAGGATTAAACTTAAGCCTAAAGCAATAAAGGGGACTTTCTGTAGGGAATCGACGCCAGCGACGCAAATCAGGAACCCGAGCCTTCGAAGCTCCGGCTTAAAAATATCCCCACAGAGTCTGAGCGTCTGAGCATCTGATCGTCAGAGCGCTCCACAGAGTGGTGTTTATCCCGCCAGTTATCCAACACTAATCCCCCGCCTCCCTCAGCTGATCCACATTACTCAGGAATCTGTTATTTAACTCCGATACACACGTTCCACCTTCAGCTGATAATAAATCCACACTCAGAACCTGGGCACGTCTCAAATCGCTCACTACGCACTACACACAAACCCTACACACTACTCATCAAGGGCCTCGGTGTCTGTAATAGCAGGAACGTCTCGCAGATCAAATGCTCTGATGCTTCCAGGAAAAACATCTTCACGGAATGACGTGTGTAACGGATTGTTCTTTTCTTTCTCCTGTGTTCCATCTCCCGCTCAGCGCTAAGCAGCACAGCTGGCGTGCAATCTGCGATGGTGTTAATTACCATGACGTGAGCAGCAGCTCATCAACCTCGCGCTAAAGAACGCACCTTATGTTCATGAACATCGGACACGACGTCTATCTCCAATCCTGGAAGTTTTTTCACTTTTTAGATTGAGATCACACACACCAACATTCACCATCAAACACCAAAATTCACCTCACACACACCAACATTCACCATCAAACACCAAAATTCACCATCACACACACCAACATTCACCATCACACACACACCAACATTCACCATCACACACATCTAAATTCACCATCAGACACCAAAATATACCATTACACACATCAACATTCACCATCACACACCAACATTCACCATCACACACACCAACATTCACCATCACACACATCTAAATTCACCATCAAACAACAAAATATACCATTACACACACCAACATTCACCATCACACACACCAACATTCACCATCACACACCAACATTCACCATCACACACACCAACATTCACCATCACACACCAACATTCACCATCACACACACCAACATTCACCATCACACACACCAACATTCACCATCACACACACCAACATTCACCATCACACACACCAACATTCACCATCACACACATCTAAATTCACCATCAAACACCAAAATATACCATTACACACACCAACATTCACCATCACACACACCAACATTCACCATCACACACATCTAAATTCACCATCAAACACCAAAACATACCATTACACACACCAACATTCACCATCACACACACCAACATTCACCATCACACACATCTAAATTCACCATCAAACACCAAAATATACCATTACACACACCAACATTCACCATCACACACCAACATTCACCATCACACACACCAACATTCACCATCACACACACCAACATTCACCATCACACACACCAACATTCACCATCACACACACCAACATTCACCATCAAACACCAAAATTCACCATCACACACACCAACATTCACCATCACACACACCAACATTCACCATCACACACATCTAAATTCACCATCAAACACCAAAATATACCATCACACACACCAACATTCACCATCACACACACCAACATTCACCATCACACACACCAACATTCACCATCACACACCAACATTCAGCATGATACACTCTCTGTGTGCGCATGTGAGATCATCAGTAGAAGGTTATAGAAAACTTTAATGTCCTGTATCACTCGTATCTTGTCTCTAATGCACTTCAGGGTTTGAAAGCTTGAAGTTTCTGTAGAAAATAAACCCCTTTATTAGGTATAAATCCACCTGAGACACGACATCGTTATAATTCAGACTCGTCTCGGCAGCGTGCGGTGGCCATCTTTAAAACTGCCTCCGAGTGCAGAGAATTATAGGGCACTTAGGAAAATGGAACACTTTTATTCCAGATGGTGAGATAGAGGCGACATTCACTCCTCTGTCTCATCCTTCTATCATTAGAAAAGAAGAACAGCTGGCAAATGGCACGTCTGAGCCTCAGGCGCTAACAGTCTGACACACTGTGGTGGCCATGTTAGATCAGGAGTCAGACAGGTAACAAAACACTGTCTATGACATCACACTCCAAACTTCACCATCAAACACCATTACACTGCAAAATACACCATCAAACACCATCACACTCCAAAATACACCATCAAACACCATCACACTCCAAAATACACCATCAAACACCATCACACTCTAAAATTTACCATCCCACTGCAGTGTTCCTCATCAAACACCAAAATGGTCAATGGTGAATGTTGGTGTGTGATGGTGAATGTTGGTGTGTTTGAGGGTGGATGCTGGTGTGTGATAAGAAATGTGAGTGAGTGATGGTGGATGTTGGTGTGTGTAATTGTAAATGTGTGATGATGAATATTAGTGAATGTTGGTGTGTAATGGTGGATGTTAGTGTGCGTGATGGTGGATGTTGGGGTGCGTGATGGTGAATGTTGGTGTGTGTGAGATGATGGATGTTGGTGTGTGTGATGATGGTGTGTGTGATGATGGATGTTGGTGTGTGTGATAGTGGATGTTGGTGTGTGTGATGATGGTGTGTGTGATGATGGATGTTGGTGTGTGTGATGATGGTGTGTGTGATGATGGATGTTGGTGTGTGTGATAGTGGATGTTGGTGTGTGTGATGATGGTGTGTGTGATGATGGATGTTGGTGTGTGTGATGGTGGATGTTGGTGTGTGTGATGGTAAATGTTGTGTGATGGTGAATGTTGGTGTGTGTGATGGTGGATGTTGGTGTGTGTGTAATGGTGGATGTTCGTGCGTGATGGTGGATGTTGTGGTGTGTGATGGTAGATGTTGGTGTGTGTAATGGTGAATGTTGGTGTGTGTGATGGTGAATGTTGATGTGTGATGTGAATGTTGGTGTGTGTGATGGTGAATGTTGGTGTGTGTGATGGTGGATGTTGGGGTGCGTGATGGTGAATGTTGTGTGTGTGATGATGGATGTTGGTGTGTGTGATGATGGTGTGTGTGATGATGGATGTTGGTGTGTGTGATAGTGGATGTTGGTGTGTGTGATGATGGTGTGTGTGATGATGGATGTTGGTGTGTGTGATGGTGGATGTTGGTGTGTGTGATGGTAAATGTTGTGTGATGGTGAATGTTGGTGTGTGTGATGGTGGATGTTGGTGTGTGTGTGTAATGGTGGATGTTCGTGCGTGATGGTGGATGTTGTGGTGTGTGATGGTAGATGTTGGTGTGTGTAATGGTGAATGTTGGTGTGTGTGATGGTGAATGTTGATGTGTGATGGTGAATGTTGGTGTGTGTGATGGTGAATGTTGGTGTGTGTGATGGTGGATGTTGGTGTGCGTGATGGTGGATGTTGGGGTGCGTGATGGTGGATGTTGGGGTGCGTGATGGTGGATGTTGGTGTGCGTGATGGTGGATTTTGAGGTGCGTGATGGTGGATGTTGGTGTGCGTGATGATGGATGTTGGGGTGCATGATGGTGGATGTTGGGGTGCGTGATGGTGGATGTTGGTGTGCGTGATGGTGGATGTTGGTGTGCGTGATGGTGGATGTTGAGGTGCGTGATGGTGGATGTTGGTGTGGGTGATGGTGAATGTTGGGGTGCGTGATGGTGGATGTTGGGGTGCGTGATGGTGGATGTTTGTTTTCGTGATGGTGGATGTTGAGGTATGTAATGGTGGATGTTGGTGTGTGTGATGATGGATGTTGGTGTGTGTGATGATGGTGTGTGTGATGATGGATGTTGGTGTGTGTGATGGTGGATGTTGGTGTGTGTGATGGTAAATGTTGTGTGATGGTGAATGTTGGGGTGCGTGATGGTGGATGTTGGGGTGCGTGATGGTGGATGTTTGTTTTCGTGATGGTGGATGTTGAGGTATGTAATGGTGGATGTTGGTGTGTGTGATGATGGATGTTGGTGTGTGTGATGATGGTGTGT
>NC_139596.1:19727903-19730403 GCF_946808225.1 Silurus aristotelis | reverse complement strand
TACCATCATAACCCCACCTTCAGCCCCCACAACCCCACCCTTACCATCATAACCCCACCTCAGCCCCCACAACCCCACCCTTACCATCATAACCCCACCTTCAGCCCCCACAACCCCACCCTTACCATCATAACCCCACCTTCAGCCCCCCCCCACAACCCCTACCATCATAACCCCGCCTTCAGCCCCCACAACACCACCCTCACCCTCATAACCCCACCTCAGCCCCCACAACCCCACCCTTACCAGCATAACCCACCTTCAGCCCCCACAACCCCACCCTTACCATCATAACCCCACCTTCAGCCCCCACAACCCCACCCTTACCATCATAACCCCGCCTTCAGCCCCCACAACACCACCCTCACCCTCATAACCCCACCTTCAGCCCCCACAACCCCACCCTCACCATCATAACCCCGCCTTCAGCCCCACAACCCCACCCTCACCATCATAACCCCGCCTTCAGCCCCCACAACCCCTCCCTCACCCTCCTAACCCACCTTCAGCCCCACAACCCACCCTCACTCTCATAATCCTACCTTCAGATCCCACAACCCCACCCTCACAATCCAGCTTCAGCCGCCACAACCCCACCCTCACAATCCCAGCTTCAGCCGCCACAACCCCACCCTCACCCTCATAACCACACCTTCAGCCCCCACAACCCCACCCTCACCCTCACCCTCATAACCACACCTTCAGCCCCCACAACCCCACCCTTACCCTCATAACCACACCTTCAGCCCCCACAACCCCACCCTCATAACCCCGCCTTCAGACCCCATAATCTTACCCTCACCCTCATAATCCCACCTTTAGCCCCCATAACCCCACCCATACCCTCATAATCCCACCTTCAGCCCCATAACCCCACCCTCACAATTCCAGCTTCAGCCGCCACAACCCCACCCTCACAATCCAGCTTCAGCCGCCACAACCCACCCTCACCCTCATAACCACACCTTCAGCCCCCACAACCCACCCTCACCCTCATAACCACACCTTCAGCCCCCACAACCCCACCCTCATAACCCCGCCTTCAGACCCCATAATCTCACCCTCACCCTCATAATCCCACCTTTAGCCCCCATAACCCCACCCATACCCTCATAATCCCACCTTCAGCCCCCATAACCCCACCCTCACAATTCCAGCTTCAGCCGCCACAACCCCACCCTCACAATCCCAGCTTCAGCCGCCACAACCCCACCCTTACCCTCATAACCACACCTTCAGCCCCCACAACCCCACCCTCACCCTCATAACCACACCTTCAGCCCCACAACCCCACCCTTACCCTCATAACCACACCTTCAGCCCCACAACCCCACCCTCATAACCCCGCCTTCAGACCCCATAATCTCACCCTCACCCTCATAATCCCACCTTTAGCCCCCATAACCCCACCCATACCCTCATAATCCCACCTTCAGCCCCCATAACCCCACCCTCACAATTCCACTTTTAGCCCCCATAACCCCACCCTCACAATCCCAGCTTCAGCCGCCACAACCCCACCCTCACCCTCATAACCACACCTTCAGCCCCCATAACCCCACCCTCACCCTCACAATCCCACCTTTAGCCTCCACAACCCCATCCTCACCCTCATAATCCCACTTTCAGCCACCATAACCCCACCCTAACCATCCCACTTTCAGACCACATAACCCCACCTTCAGCCCCCATAACCCCACCCTCATAATCCACTTTTAGACCCCATCACCCCACCCTTACCCTAATAATCCCACCTTTAGCCCCCATAACCCCACCCTCACAATCCCACCTCAGACTCCATAACCCCACCCTCACCCTCATAATCCCACTTTCAGACCCCATTACCCCACCCTCACCCTCATAACCCCCCCACCCAATACTCATGATATACATTACTGAAATGATTCATGGCCGGCTGCAGTATAACATGCAGCACACAGATTCTCGTAGTGAACTGGAGATTCGGCGAGCGCACGGCGTTCTGTAGTGACTCGTTAAGGGTTTTTTGACAAACAAATCGCCGTTATCCCGCGCCTTTCAAATTACAGCCCTCTGTTTTTACAAATCGATAAACACAGAGGCATTGTGTTTTGTTTCGGACGACAAACAGGTGTTTAGCGCAGCGGCACACGCGATGTCAGTGCTGCTGCTCGGCGGTTTCGCCGTCTGGAACACCAGCCTTGTAATTATTTAGCAGCTGACTGTGATTATAGGTCATCTCCAAGCCTACACACTTCCTATTAAAAACATCAGGCTTCCAGAAAAAAACACCACACACACACACACACACACACACACACACACACGCACACGCACACGCGCACACGCAAAGCCTGCACACATGCAAAACATCATGCTCTCTCTCACACACAAACACACACACTTTCTGTTCAGTTTGACCCAGAGTGCACTACTTGTTGTGTATAAAGGCCGCAAACACACGCCCCGTCTAGTGTACTTCACACACACTCAATTTTTCACTTCAGCATCGGTGTGTAAA
>NC_139596.1:19717961-19727703 GCF_946808225.1 Silurus aristotelis | reverse complement strand
TCTCTCTCTCTCTCTCTCTCTCTTTATTCTCGCACTCTCTCTCTTACTCTCTCTCTCTCTCTCTTCCTCTCTCTCTCTCCCCATCTGTCTTTTCTTACGTTTCTGTCTTGAGCTTTCAGATCCTTCAGACATTTTTTATGTACCACATTTAAAGCCTTTTGTTGTAAATCAGCTACTTCAATCAAGACGCTCTTTCAACTCTGATACGGCTCTGAAATCCCCTGTCTGTCTGTCTGTCTGTCTGTCTGTCTGTCTGTCTGTCTGTCTGTCTGTCTGATTCAGGAAGCACACATCTGTCTTTCATTACGTCTCTGAGACGCTGCTGTCATGATGCGCACTCCTCCTTTCTCTTGGCGCTGATTGAACAGAGGAAGAGGATCAGCTTTATACCTTTTTCATTTTCAGTAGCGAATCAGCTGATCTTCACCAGGTACATGCCCCTGAGTTTCAGTGACCAGTGTTCTTGTACTTTACTTCTCTTCAGATCTGCCCAGTCCATCACGATGTCTCTCTTCAATAAAAGACACTCTGAGTGAGGATGGTTCCACATCTACAGTCTAAAGATCCATGAAGTTACTGAGCAACTGAAGAACTTTGAGGATGGATTTGGACTGTGATTAATACTAACAGTCTGCTACAATGTGCTCAGGACCAAAGTTTACATGAACAGTTCTGCATGTCCATCTGGAAACTCCTCGTTCCTGAAGATGTGCTGACACTGGAGACACCTTCCATATATGTTGGAAGATTACACATCAGCCCGAGCGCATTGATCTAGACCTGCACTACAATCTGAGCTGCTTCTGAACAGTCTTAGTGCATAATTTGGCTGAGGCGGCGTATCGGTTCCTGGGGGGGGTGGGGTGGTTACGGGGGGCAGAATGGTGAGCCGTGAAGGTGTTGTTCACAACTAGATGTCCTGTACGTATCCAAGAATCAGGGTACGTCAGAAAAATACGAGGTGGTATCAAAAAGTTTTGAGACTAGTTTTGTATCACGCCGACAAGATGGCAGCACCAGGCTGCACGCACAGTCACAGGGAGCACCGAGCTTCATAAGTCAGTGTGCCAAAAGACATGGTCCTGTGTACATCAGGAGCCGTGCGACTGGTTCTCTACTGACCACGTCTGTGATTTCATCATGGACAGCAAGTGAGAACAAAGAGCAGCCATGAAATTCTGCATGTGACTGGGCAAATCTGATACAGTGACGTTTGACATGATGTATGTTTGACATACGGCGGCGCTGCAACGAGTCATTCGAGGGTGTTTTGTGCGACATCAAGAGCGGAAAAACATCACTGGAAGACCATCAGGAAGATCAGGAAGACCTTGAATGAGCTCAACATTGTCAGAGAACAATCCACACGATCCCACTGCCACACCCATCCTACTCGCCAGATTTACACACTTCACCCTCTGCCCGAAGATGAAGATCCGGCACACCGTTTTGACACCGTAGTGGAGATCCGGCGTGAACCCCAGAAGGTTCTTGAGAAAAGAAGACTATCAAGACACGTTCCAGAGGAACACTGGGAGGCGCTGTATTGCTGTGCAGGGGGACTATTTTGAAGGTAAAAGTGTGGAAATGTAGATAAATAAAGTACTTTCTTGTAAACAGAGCGAGTCAAACTTTTTGATGTCACCTTGTACAGCGATTTCGGGGGCCAAGCACCCAGACCTGGTGAGGCCTCACATTCACAGATGTGCTCCAGCTGTTCCGTCACTAGTTTCACGCACGATGCGTAATGCTTTGATCACAGACGGTGCTGGAATTCTCTGTGTGATGGAGGAACAGCAGGAGGTCAAAACAAACCAATCCGTTCAAGTGGAGATCGTATGTGATGCAGGGGGAGGAGCCAAGACGTCAATTAGACGTGAACGTTCATCATAGGTTAGTGAGCTGACGTGGTGTAAAAGGAATAAAACTCTTATTCAAAACACACACACACACACACACACACACACACACACACGCACACACACACACACAGGTTTATTTCTTTTCGTATGGAGCCTCTGGACCTTTTATGTTCTGAAAGTGCTCTATAAGAAGCCGGAGAAAGCGACTCGCATATTTCTGCTCCACATGAATATTTATAAACGCTGCACTGATGAGTGATTTCTCATTTCCAGCCTGTTTCTCTGCGCCGCTACAACAGCCATTAAAAAATGGATCAGAGCGAGAGAGAGAGAGAGCGAGAGAGAGAGAGAGAGAGAGAGAGAGAGAGAGAGAGAGCGAGAGAGAGCGAAGGAATAATATGTGGCATGATTTTTCTCCTCCATAACAAAATTTTCCCGCCTTAACGAGATAAAAGTAAACGCCGCAGTGACTCACAGAGTGTGAAAGGCTCCGAGAATGAATTTTTCATGCGCGCTGGTAATTTAATACGTCGTGGCACCAATTTATCAGATTTCCGTGTCGTTGTCGTGTTTTTTTTCTCTGTTTTTTTTTTTTATTTTATTTTCTTTCCGGGAGAATAACAAGCGTATGATCTCGGTCTCGCTGCTGAAAAGCATAGAGCCTGTTAGCCTGAGCATCTCTCTCTCTCTCTCTCTCTCTCTCTCTCTCTCTCTCGTCTCAGATAAAAGGCGCTCACGCTGGCTTTGGAAAAAAGGAAACAAGGAAAAAAAAAACAACGTCCCTGGAGAGATTTAAGCTCCTCTTGTCTTCATGCACAACACGGACGCCATCTTCTCGACTCGAAGGTGGAACGAAAGAAGCTAAAAGCCATGCTATGGTTAGCCAGCGCTAACACCAAGAGACCAGGGCACGGGCCTGAGGGCGGAGTGGTGAAAAAATTTGTGATGAAATAAGACAAAAGTGAAAAAGAGACAAAGAGGAGAAAAGAAAGAGCAGCTGCAGGGCCTCGGTGAGGAAACGATAAAAAGTGCGACACTTCTCTGACCATCTTCTGATCTTTTAAAGCAGCGATAAGTGACATGGATCCTCATAACTGACGACCTTCAGATTACAAGAGGAACCGAGTCAGGAACATAAAGAGCTTCAGCTGCTAAATCCTTCATCAAACAAACAAAAAACACTCCATACATTTTATTTGTATGTTGAACAATCTGTTTAGAAACTTCAATAAAAAACTTCAGATTATTACCACAAAACTACAGCGAGAGCTCCAGATTCATCCAGTCTTTCTTTCTTTCTTTCTTTCTTTCTTTCTTTCTTTCTTTCTTTCTTTAATTAATTATCTATCTATTTATTTATTTATTTATTTATATTAGGGGTAGATGATATATAATGTAAAGTAAGTAGAGCGTAAAGCTGTAAAGTTTAAAATAATAATAATAATAATAATAATAATAATAATCTGTTGTTTTATTGATAATTAAAAAAATACTAATCATTTATATATATTATGTATCTCAGAGGTTAATGTCCTCAGTAGCATAAGAAGGATGTGAGAAGAAAGTGAGAACTTCATGTGAGAAGAACATGAGAAAAAGTTAACGTGGGAAGAACAAATAAAGAAGTTCTTGTGAGAAGAAAGTGAGAAAATGTTCATGTAAGAAGACTGAGGAAAAAGTTCATATCAAAAGAATGTGTGAAAAAGGTTGTGAGAAGAATGTGAGAAATTAATGTGAATAGGATGTGAAAAAGTTCATGTGAGAAGAAGGTGACAGTATCAGCTCTTAATCATGCTTTAAATAATCAGATTCAGTTTCAGTGAAACTTGGAAACATCTCATCAAACCCACAAACCTGTCACTCAATTTCAATTACAGTCAAATCTGAGACTGAAATTAATCTGGAACTAAAAAAGAGTTAAAAATGAAACTAAACTAAACATCTCATAAATCCCACTGCCTGTTCCTCTAAAAGGATCTCCATAATCTGGAGAAGTCTGACCAAACCATGATGTAGACATAATACTATGCAGAAATATCTCCACAGGAACATCTCAACTCCAAACTATCTGTAATGAAGCGTGGTTTCCTCACACTGCTCTCAGTCTGATCCTGTCTGAGAAATCTCACACCAGAGATCTGAAACCGAACGAATCTGAAGAAAATCCAGAACTGGAATGTTTCCGGAAATGAAACAAATCCACATCCAGAAGGAAACGTATCAGGAAGTGAAACTAATAGACGCCACACACAAATCTGAAACTAATAGATTTTCTGAAATGAAATTAATTTGGAATGAAAACAAATCAGGAAGTAAAACAAATGCAAGAACAAAACAACTCGAAACGACAATGAAATAAAACAAACCTGAAACTGAAACATTTCCAGAAATGAAACAAAACCAGTACGGAAACAAATCTGGAACTGAGACAAATCCATAACTGAAATATTTCAAATCAGGAAGTGAAACTAATTTGTAAATGGAATGAATTGGAAACTAAAACAAATCTGGAACTAAAACAAATGCAACAATGAAACAACTCTGTAAATGAAACGAATCTGGGACTAAAACGTTTCCTGCCATGAAATGAATCTGGATCAGGAACCGAAGCGTATTAGGAAGTGAAACTAATACGGGAGTGACACGAATCTGGAAGTGAACCCGTGAAGGCGTTTCACTGCACAGCATGAAAATCTTAATCAAATCTGGAAATGAACTGAATCTGGATGGGAGGCAGAATTTCCAGGCTCTGCCTCTGACCCGGTGCTCTGTGATCCTGCAGGAGACTACAGCAGCGCTTTTTCACTCGGTGTATGTGTGTGTGTGTGTGAGTGTGTGAGGTATAAAGCTCCAGCAGCAGCAGTGATGATGATCTGTTATCATGAGGAACAGAGAGAAGGCGAGGAAAAGAGGCAGAGCGAGATTAAATCTAAGGTCACTGAAGCCACGCTGTAATCTATTCAGAGACAAACGCCGGGTCTCTGAAGCGCATTTGTTACGCGGCCCTGCGGTTTAACGGCCGCCGTTATGGCATCATTTCTCATCATTAGCGAGCTTAAATCGATGTAGCAACCGGAGGGTCGGCACTGAGAACACGACCGGGGGCGGGGTGTGTGTGTGTGTGTGTGTGTGTGTGTTTGGCAGTAAAGGTGTCCAGATACACACACACACACACAAACACACACACACACAAACACACACACACACACACACACACACACACACACACACACACAAACACATCCGAGACAAAAAAAGGCCTCATTTCCTGAAACAGGTTAAAACGTTATTAGCAGGCGTAATGCTAACGCTAATGACACCACTTTAGCATTTCCTCCACGCGGGAGTGTTTTATCCACCGCTACACGCTAACGCTCCTATAGGAAGACCCACGGCGAGTATTCAGGGACTCAGGATTTAATTACACACTTCAGTACTCGGAGATTACGCTGTCACCATGGAAACACAGCTAAAGGTGAAAGGAAGGAACTACATTCAAGAACAAAACTGTGATGTCACAAAACACGCTTAAGTGTTAGAAGACACGGTTAGCATAAAACAGCTAAGCGTGTTACTAACATGCTAGCAGTAGCATAGCGGCTAATGTAATACTTTTTGAAGAGTCCAGGTCCCGATGACAAAATTTCGTAAAAAAAAAAAATTAATAAATCCTGCGGCTACTGAAAGCTAGCGAACCGTATTGCGATCCAAATTGTAGGGGTTGTGTCCTAAATTTGCATACTTATTTGCATATTCATAGATTTTAGTATTATTATTGAGTATAAATGTTTTTTTTAAAAACATCCTGCATGTTATGAGTAAAAATTAAGGCAAGTTTTGACCAAGAGAGTAGTGTGTGTGTGTGTGTGTGTGTGTGTGTGTGTGTGTGTGTGTGTGTGTGTGTGTGTGTGTGTGTGTGTCCTTACACGTCTTATCATGCCCAACACGGATTTCCATGTCTTTTACACGGGTGATT
Source organism: Silurus aristotelis (assembly GCF_946808225.1). Taxonomy (NCBI): domain Eukaryota; kingdom Metazoa; phylum Chordata; class Actinopteri; order Siluriformes; family Siluridae; genus Silurus; species Silurus aristotelis. Next base: position 19,721,865 of record NC_139596.1, on the reverse strand, counting down.
TTGCATAAGCTACTTTGCGTAGAGCGGGGGAGGGGAATCCGAGGATGGACTGATAGACGAGAAGGAAATAGAAAAAAAACGACAGAACAGAGACGTGTGTGTGTGTGTGTATGTGTGTGTGTGTGTGCTTCCCTTCGTTTGCCATATGTTGCTGTGTTTCACACCGGAGGAACTCAACACGGACACAGACGTTCGTCTCCTTCTCTCTTGCTTCTCTTGCTTTTTTTCCCTTCCTTCTTCTTCTACTTCGTCTTTTTTTCCCTCTCTCCCAGCAGCCCTTTCTGCCTCCACCCGTGTTAGATATGCTAATCCTCTGGCATTCAGGAGAAGCCAGAGCGACAGATTCAGTCCTCCCTGCAGAGAGTCACAGCAGCTCCAGAGGTGCATAATGAAACCCCTGCAGGAGGAGCGAGGGATGATCGGAGGAGGGAGAGAACAAGTGCTCAGGGATGTGAAACACTGACACAAAGGAAAAAGAGAGAGAGGACGCTAGGAGAGAAAAGACGTCACGTTTATCTGCAACATTAACGAGGAAACGGCGCAAACATCCTGCTGGCTAATCGGCAAAAATGACTACGTTTATCACCGAGCGCCGCCTTTACCGCCTTTACCTTCAGCGCCTTTACCGCCTTTACCTTCAGCGCCTTTACCTTTACCGCCTTTACCTTCAGCGCCTTTACCGCCTTTACCTTCAGCGCCTTTACCTTTACCGCCTTTACCTTCAGCGCCTTTACCTTTACCGCCTTTACCTTCAGCGCCTTTACCTTCAGCGCCTTTACCTTTACCGCCTTTACCTTCAGCGCCTTTACCGCCTTTACCTTCAGCGCCTTTACCGCCTTTACCTTCAGCGCCTTTACCTTCAGCGCCTTTACCGCCTTTACCTTCAGCGCCTTTACCGCCTTTACCTTCAGCGCCTTTACCTTCAGCGCCTTTACCTTTACCGCCTTTACCTTCAGCGCCTTTACCTTTACCGCCTTTACCTTCAGCGCCTTTACCTTCAGCGCCTTTACCTTTACCGCCTTTACCTTCAGCGCCTTTACCGCCTTTACCTTCAGCGCCTTTACCGCCTTTACCTTCAGCGCCTTTACCGCCTTTACCTTCAGCGCCTTTACCTTCAGCGCCTTTACCTTTACCGCCTTTACCTTCAGCGCCTTTACCTTTACCGCCTTTACCTTCAGCGCCTTTACCTTTACCGCCTTTACCTTCAGCGCCTTTACCTTCAGCGCCTTTACCTTTACCGCCTTTACCTTCAGCACCTTCAGCACCTTTACCGCCTTTACCTTCAGCGCCTTTACCTTCAGCGCCTTTACCTTTACCGCCTTTACCGCCTTTACCTTCAGCGCCTTTACCGCCTTTACCTTCAGCGCCTTTACCTTTACCGCCTTTACCGCCTTTACCTTCAGCGCCTTTACCGCCTTTACCTTCAGCGCCTTCACCGCCTTTACCTTCAGCGCCTTTACCTTCAGTGCCTTTACCTTTACCGCCTTTACCGCCTTTACCTTCAGCGCCTTTACCTTTACCGCCTTTACCGCCTTTACCTTCAGCGCCTTTACCTTCAGCGCCTTTACCTTTACCGCCTTTACCGCCTTTACCGCCTTTACCGCCTTTACCTTCAGCGCCTTTACCGCCTTTACCTTCAGCGCCTTTACCTTCAGCGCCTTTACCGCCTTTACCTTCAGCGCCTTTACCGCCTTTACCTTCAGCGCCTTTACCGCCTTTACCTTCAGCGCCTTTACCTTTACCGCCTTTACCGCCTTTACCTTCAGCGCCTTTACCGCCTTTACCTTCAGCGCTTTTACCGCCTTTACCTTCAGCGCCTTTACCTTTACCGCCTTTACCTTCAGCGCCTTTACCGCCTTTACCTTCAGCGCCTTTACCGCCTTTACCTTCAGCGCCTTTACCTTCAGCGCCTTTACCTTTACCGCCTTTACCTTCAGCACCTTTACCGCCTTTACCTTCAGCGCCTTTACCTTTACCGCCTTTACCTTTACCGCCTTTACCTTCAGCGCCTTTACCTTTACCGCCTTTACCGCCTTTACCGCCTTTACCGCCTTTACCTTCAGCGCCTTCACCTTTAGCGCCTTTACTGCCTTTACCTTCAGCGCCTTTACCGCCTTTACCTTTAGCGCCTTTACCGCCTTTACCTTCAGCGCCTTTACCTTCAGCGCCTTTACCGCCTTTACCTTCAGCACCTTTACCGCCTTTACCTTCAGCGCCTTTACCTTTACCGCCTTTACCTTTACCGCCTTTACCTTCAGCGCCTTTACCTTTACCGCCTTTACCGCCTTTACCTTCAGCGCCTTTACCTTTACCGCCTTTACCTTCAGCGCCTTTACCTTTAGCGCCTTTACCGCCTTTACCTTCAGCGCCTTTACCTTTAGCGCCTTTACCGCCTTTACCTTCAGCGCCTTTACCGCCTTTACCTTCAGCGCCTTTACCGCCTTTACCTTCAGCGCCTTTACCGCCTTTACCTTCAGCGCCTTTACCTTCAGCGCCTTTACCGCCTTTACCTTCAGCGCCTTTACCTTCAGCGCCTTTACCGCCTTTACCTTCAGCACCTTTACCGCCTTTACCTTTACCGCCTTTACCTTTACCGCCTTTACCTTTACCGCCTTTACCGCCTTTACCTTCAGCGCCTTTACCTTTACCGCCTTTACCTTTACCACCTTTACCGCCTTTACCTTCAGCGCCTTCACCTTTACCGCCTTTACCTTCAGCGCCTTTACCTTTACCGCCTTTACCGCCTTTACCTTCAGCGCCTTTACCTTTAGCGCCTTTACCGCCTTTACCTTCAGCGCCTTTACCGCCTTTACCTTCAGCGCCTTTACCTTTAGCGCCTTTACCGCCTTTACCTTTAGCGCCTTTACCGCCTTTACCTTTAGCGCCTTTACCTTTAGCGCCTTTACCGCCTTTACCTTTACCGCCTTTACCGCCTTTACCTTTAGCGCCTTTACCTTTAGCGCCTTTACCTTCAGCGCCTTTACCGCCTTTACCTTCAGCGCCTTTACCTTCAGCGCCTTTACCGCCTTTACCTTTAGCGCCTTTACCTTAGCGCCTTTACCGCCTTTACCTTTAGCGCCTTTACCGCCCTTACCTTTAGCGCCTTTACCTTTAGCACCTTTACCGCCTTAACCTTTAGCGCCTTTACCTTTACCGCCTTTACCTTCAGCGCCTTTACCGCCTTTACCTTTAGCGCCTTTACCGCCTTTACCTTTAGCGCCTTTACCGCCTTTACCTTTAGCGCCTTTACCTTTAGCGCCTTTACATTTAGCGCCTTTACCTTTACTGCCTTTACCTTTACCGCCTTTACCTTTAGCGGCTAGCTAACAACCTGATGTGCACTAACAACATGCACACCGCTAATCTCCTACACAATTTGAGAACATCACTTCATTAATTATTAGCGGTTAGCGTGGATCGCAAAAACAAGTGCCGTGTCTAATACCAAGCTACTACGTAAAATCTTGCTGTAATTAGCGTTAAACAGAAAATCTTAAATCTGTGCTAGCTGAGGATTGACTATGCAATTAGCATACACAGATATCACGCTAGAAAAAAACAGCATCAGACTGGTATTAAAATCCATAGCTAGCAAATCATCAAAATGTTGCTTATTATGTAATTAGCATACATTATTATTTGTAGCTATATATTCTAGCTAGCGTGAGAGATTGGCCACAAAACTAGCTAGAAATGCGAGATGTATTAGCATTTACTAACTAGCGAGTAAAAATAATAGATATAAAAGGATGTGCAAAAACTCACTGGTAATCACTGATTCTATGACACTTTTCACAATAGACATCGTCTCAAAGCAGCTTTACAGAACGTAAGATAGAACACAAAATTCTAATATGTGAATGTGCCTTTCCCCGAAGAGCAAGCGTTGATTAGCATATTATTA
>NC_139596.1:19692961-19712961 GCF_946808225.1 Silurus aristotelis | reverse complement strand
CAATGAGATCTGGATATCCCCACAGAACTCTGCTCCACCAGCTGCTCTGTCTTCTGCCTATGCTTTCTCTCACTCACCAAGAGAAACCGGTAGAGGTGGTGGTACGGGTTTACTGTTGTCACAGAGATGGTGTTTCACACCTCTCCCTTTGTCATATCTAACCATGTCTTCTTTTGAATTCCATGCAGTTTCAGTTACCTCTTCAATCAACCTCTTCATCATCATCTACCGCCCTCCTGGTCCCTTAGGAGACTTCCTAGAAGAGATGGACTCCTGACCAACTTTTCTTCAGATGTGACTTCTGCTAAAACTGCCTTCTACAAGGAAAAGCATAAAGGCTCTGCACAAGATCTTCATAAGTTCCACAAGTTCTTCTCTTCACTACTCAAACCCCTACTCCACCTGCTCCATCCTCCCTGACTGCTGAAGACTTTGCCTCCTTTTACGATAAGAAAATTTTGGAAATCTACCAGACCTTCACTTCCACCCTGACTAACTTTTTCATGTCAAATTTCTCAAACATAGCAGACGAGATACTGCAAGTCATCCAATCTTGCAATCCCACCACCTGCCCTCTGGATCCAATCCCTTCATCTCACAAGATATTCTGCCCTTCATCTCCACTATCATCAGTTTTAGTACTTGGTCCCCTCCATTTCTCCCTCTACACACACTCTCTTGGTGAAGTCTCACAAGCATTTTTCTTACCACTGCTATGCTGATCACACAACTCCTCTTCTTCTTCCCTCCCTCAGATACCACCACTTCGGCTGGGATCTCGGCATGCCTGGTGGACATATCTTCATGGATGACTGCTCATCCCAGGTGATTCATCTCCAGGTCAGGATCTCAGAATAACTCTTGATAACTCTCTGCTGCATATTCATTTAAAGACTCAAAACTGTAATAAGGATCCAGGATTCAGGAGCAATGTGGTTGACCAATCAGGATTTAGAATTCAATAGCTTTGTGTTTGGCCAATCCCAAATTAGGATTTAAAAGCAGTGTTGGTCTAAGGGTTAAAGAACATTACTGGTTCCTGACCTACACCCTTGACGTGGGTTACATGGTGGGGGATTTTGGGGTAAAACGTGGCAGTTACAGTGGTAGAGGGTTTTGGGTTAAAACCTGTGGGTGTTACTGCCGAAACAGTGGGTCTGGGGGTAAAAACCTGAAGCCTTTAGAGATGCGTAATTGAACAGATAGATGAAAATTTCAAGGCAGTAATTTGATGGTTCGGTCGATTAGAAAGTGTGGAAGCTGTCATCAGCTCGGCGTGAAACAGAAAACGCTGCACCGAGCTGAGAGCGAGAGCGAGAGCTTCCTCGTTATTTTCTGCATCTGATGTTTATTTCGTTTTTTTTTTTCATCCGGTCCAATCAGAGCGGATCTCTCGAGTGCACGCTGACAGCTGCGACAGCCGGGCGACAGATCCGGAGGTGTGTAAACAACCTGTGTGTGTGTGTGTGTGTGTGTGTGTGTGTGTGTGTGTGTGTAAGGAAGACAAGGGATGGATCGCGACAAATTCACAAGTAAATTTCTCCGCTGCTTTGGTGTCAGCGCGAGAGACATGAGGCCTCACGGGACGACAGCGGAACAAGATGTCGCCTGTCGCAGGAGCGGCGTCTGAAAATAAATAACAACGAGCGTGATTTGGGTTTTACTTGTCAACCGCGTTGAGGTTTTATTTATTTATTTGTTTGTTCGTTTATTTATTTATTTGGGTGAGATTGATGCGACGCAGGTCCTCAGGGACGAGTCTTCTCACTCTGCAAACAGATGTGCAGCATTTTTCCCTGGCAGATTCTTTTATTTTTTTCTTTCACATAAAAAATATAAATTCTCAGGAGAACTCTCAGTATTGTGCTTACAGCAAGAGAGAGAGAGAGAAAGACGTTGGAGGAGTGTAGAATATAGTGTGTATGGTGTTAAGTATAGGGCATACAGTGTAGAGTATAGTGTGCATGGTGTAGAGAATAGTGTGTAGAGTATAGTGTGTAGGTGTAGAGTGTAGTGTATAGTGTGTATGCTGTAGAGTACAGTGTAGAGTATAGTGTGTATGGTGTAGGGTATAGTGTGTAGAGTATAGTGTGTTTGGTGTAAAGTACAGTGTAGAGTATAGTGTGCATGGTGTAGAGAATAGTGTGTAGAGTATAGTGTGTATGGTGTAGAGTATAGTGTGTATGCTGTAGAGTACAGTGTAGAGTATAGTGTGTATGGTGTAGGGTATAGTGTGTAGAGTATAGTGTGTTTGGTGTAAAGTACAGTGTAGAGTATAGTGTGTATGGTGTAGAGTACAGTGTAGAGTATAGTGTGTATGGTGTAGAGTACAGTGTAGATTATAGTGTGTATGGTGTAGAGTATAGTGTAGAGTATATTGTGTATGGTGTAGAGTATAGTGTGTATGGTGTATAGTACAGTGTAGAGTATAGTGTGTATGGTGTAGAGTATAGTGTAGATTATAGTGTGTATGGTGTAGAGTACAGTGTAGAGAATAGTGTGTATGGTGTAGAGTATAGTGTGTATGGTGTAGAGTATAGTGTAGAGTATAGTGTGTATTGTGTAGAGTACAGTGTATAGTGTAGATTATAGTGTGTATGGTGTATAGTGTGAAGTATAGTGTGTATGGTGTAGAGTACAGCGTGTATTGTGTAGAGTACAGTGTAGAGTATAGTGTAGATTATAGTGTGTATGGTGTAGAGTATAGCATGTATTGTGTATAGTACAGTGTAGAGTATAGTGTGTATGCTGTAGCGTATAGTGTAGATTATAGAGTGTATGGTGTAGAGTATAATGTGTATTGTGTGGAGTATAGTGTAGAGTATAGTGTGTATGGTGTAGAGTACAGTGTATAGTGTGTATAGTGTAGAGTATAGTGTGTAGAGTACAGTGTATAGTGTGTATGGTGTAGAGTATAGTGTGTAGAATGTATAGTACAGTGTAGAGTATAGTGTGTATGGTGTAGAGTACAGTGTAGAGTAAAGTGTGTATGGTGTAGAGTATAGTGTGTATGGTGTAGAGTATAGTGTAGAGTTTAGTGTGTATTGTGTAGAGTACAGTGTAGAGTATAGTGTGTATGGTGTAGAGTATAGTGTGTATTGTGTAGATTATAGTGTGTATGGTGTAGAGTATAGTGTAGAGTATAGTGTGTATTGTGTAGAGTACAGTGTAGAGTATAGTGTGTATAGTGTAGAGTATAGTGTAGAGTATAGTGTGTATTGTGTAGAGTACAGTTTAGAGTATAGTGTGTATGGTGTAGAGTATAGTGTTTATGGTGTAGGGTATAGTGTGTAGAGTATAGTGTGTATGCTGTAGAGTACAGTGTAGAGTATAGTGTGTATGGTGTAGAGTACAGGGTATAGTGTGTATGGTGTAGAGTACAGTGTATAGTGTGTATGGTGTAGAGTATAGTGTGTATTGTGTAGAGTACAGTGTAGAGTATAGTGTGTATGGTATAGAGTATAGTGTAGAGTATAGTGTGTATTGTGTAGAGTACAGTTTAGAGTATAGTGTGTATAGTGTAGAGTATAGTGTCTATGGTGTAGGGTATAGTGTGTAGAGTATAGTGTGTATGCTGTAGAGTACAGTGTAGAGTATAGTGTGTATGGTGTAGAGTACAGTGTATAGTATAGTGTGTATGGTGTAGAGTATAGTGTAGAGTATAATGTGTATGGTGTAGAGTATAGTGTAGAGTATAGTGTGTATGGTGTAGAGTACAGTGTAGAGTATAGTGTGTATGGTGTAGAGTACAGTGTATAGTATAGTGTGTATGGTGTAGAGTATAGTGTAGAGTATAATGTGTATGGTGTAGAGTATAGTGTAGAGTATAGTGTGTATGGTGTAGAGTACAGTGTATAGTATAGTGTGTATGGTGTAGAGTATAGTGTAGAGTATAATGTGTATGGTGTAGAGTATAGTGTAGAGTATAGTGTGTATGGTGTAGAGTACAGTGTAGAGTATAGTGTGTATGGTGTAGAGTATAGTGTAGAGTATAGTGTGTATGGTGTAGAGTACAGTGTAGAGTATAGTGTGTATGGTGTAGAGTACAGTGTAGAGTATAGTGTGTATAGTGTAGAGTACAGTGTATAGTGTGTATGGTGTAGAGTACAAGTCAAGTCAAGTCAGGTCAAGTTTATTTGTATAGCGCTTTTCACAACAGACATTGTTTCAAAGCAGCTTTACAGAAAACAACAGTGAAGGTGAATGGTGTGCGTTTGTCCCTGATGAGCAAGCCGTGGCGACTGTGGCAAGGAAAAACTCCCTTAGATGATATGAGGAAGAAACCTTGAGAGGAACCAGACTCAAAGGGGAACCCATCCTCATATGGGTGACATCAAGAGTTTGGTCATAAATCTTTCAACAATACAGAACAATTTGTGATCATTATAGATCCAGCATCAGCTTCTCCATGCCAGGGCCTTTAAACACTCGGCATCTACTTCTCCATGATCATCCATAGGTCCATAATCTTCAGAGTATAGAGTGTATGGTGTAGAGTACAGTGTAGATTATAATGTGTAGAGTACAGTGTAGAGTATAGTGTGTATGGTGTAGAGTACAGTGTAGAGTATAGTGTGTATAGTGTAGAGTACAGTGTATAGTGTGTATGGTGTAGAGTACAGTGTAGAGTATAGTGTGTATGGTGTAGAGTACAGTGTAGAGTATAGTGTGTATAGTGTAGAGTACAGTGTATAGTGTGTATGGTGTAGAGTACAGTGTAGAGTATAGTGTGTATGGTGTAGAGTACAGTGTATAGTGTGTATGGTGTAGAGTATAATGTGTATGGTGTAGAGTACAGTGTAGAGTATAGTGTGTATGGTGTAGAGTACAGTGTAGAGTATAGTGTGTATGGTGTAGAGTATAGTGTAGAGTATAGTGTGTATGGTGTAGAGTATAGTGTGTATGGTGTAGAGTACAGTGTAGAGTATAGTGTGTATGGTGTAGAGTATAGTGTGTATGGTGTAGAGTACAGTGTATAGTGTGTATGGTGTAGAGTACAGTGTAGAGTATAGTGTGTATGGTGTAGAGTATAGTGTGTATGGTGTAGAGTACAGTGTATAGTGTGTATGGTGTAGAGTACAGTGTAGAGTATAGTGTGTATGGTGTAGAGTATAGTGTAGAGTATAGTGTGTATGGTGTAGAGTATCGTGTAGAGTATAGTGTGTATGGTGTAGAGTATAGTGTGTATGGTGTATAGTGTATAGTATAGTGTCTATGGTGTAGAGTATAGTGTGTATGGTGTAGAGTACAGTGTAGAGTATAGTGTGTATAGTGTAGAGTACAGTGTATAGTGTGTATGGTGTAGAGTACAGTGTAGAGTATAGTGTGTATGGTGTAGAGTATAGTGTAGAGTATAGTGTGTATGGTGTAGAGTATAGTGTGTATGGTGTATAGTGTAGAGTATAGTGTCTATGGTGTAGGGTATAGTGTGTAGAGTATAGTGTGTATGGTGTAGAGTTCAGTGTAGAGTACAGTGTATAGTGTGTATGGTGTAGAGTACAGTGTATAGTGTGTATGGTGTAGAGTATAATGTGTATGGTGTAGAGTACAGTGTAGAGTATAGTGTGTATGGTGTAGAGTACAGTGTAGAGTATAATGTGTATGGTGTAGAGTACAGTGTAGAGTATAGTGTGTATGGTGTAGAGTACAGTGTAGAGTATAGTGTGTATGGTGTAGAGTACAGTGTATAGTGTGTATGGTGTAGAGTACAGTGTAGAGTATAGTGTGTATGGTGTAGAGTACAGTGTATAGTGTGTATGGTGTAGAGTACAGTGTAGATTATAATGTGTAGAGTACAGTGGAGATTATAGTGTGTATGGTGTAGAGTACAGTGTAGATTATAATGTGTAGAGTATAGTGTAGATTATAGTGTGTATGGTGTAGAGTACAGTGTAGATTATAATGTGTAGAGTATAGTGTAGATTATAATGTGTAGAGTATAGTGTAGAGTATAGTGTAGAGTATAGTATGTAGAGTGTAGATTATAGTGTGTATGGGTAACATGCTCATTTCAGTTACTAAATGTTCATGCTAATGCTAACACCAATGCTAACTCTAATATCAATTCAGCACCATCTGTAAAACTTCAGAGACACAGTGCAGCCGAAGCGTCTCTATTTGTACAGCAATCATCTCAAGGTTTAAGGAGAACCAGCTGTGTAGAAGAGTGTGTTTGAGGTCAGGAACTGTGTGTGTGTGTGTGTGTGTGTGTGTGTGTGTGTGTGTGTGTGTGTGTGTGTGTGTGTGTGTGTGTGTGTGGGAGCATAATTTTATTCCAAGATACATCATATTATCACAACACTCATCTGGCTGAATCACAGATCATTCAACCTCTGACTGAACAGGACACAACACACACAAGACAAAATTGGGCGTGGCCTATTAGTATAGAGCTATCTAATGCTAACTTTGCTCGCTGGCTTGCTAGTTTATTCCCTCCATTACAACATGAAATCATTAGGGATATTAAAGACTCTAAAACAGCTAGCTTTGTGATGTTACTATTTAGCATGGGAAACTATAGCAGGACTGAACAGCATTGGTTGGTTTTGATTACATCATCACATTGTTTCTTCCAAAACCTTCCACAGAGCAGCAGTTTTCACAGGCAACACACACACACACACACACACACACACACACACACACACACACACGTTCCAGAAACATCTGGATGAGACCCCTCCTCCACCCTGCAGTGCTTCGTAAACACCACCTTCTGGAAAGTTTTAACTAATTATACGTTCTGAGATGCTATTAATGTTCTAGGCCAGGTTCAGAAATCCGATGTAGGCCAGACCACAACGCAATCTCCCTCGACCATCAACACGAGAGTCAGCGAACAGCTCGGTCTGAGGCCCGCCGCATTCCACCCTGGAGACGGTGCGCGTCTGTGTGTGATTTAGCTTCCAGTTCCAGTGTGACACAGTTTAAAGAGCTCTAATTGAGAACAGAACGGAGGGATAAAAGCAGAAAAATCACACGTCGTGTCCTTTTCCCCCTACGCTCTTTAGTCTGAGGAAAAAATATGCAGGGAAAAAAAAATGGGCCTCTGAGGAGGTTCAGAGCCAAGTGCACTTCATTTCAGCGCTAGTTCCTCCTTCAGACTCCACGCTAAATCAGTGTCTCCCTAAAGCCCAAAACCGCATGGCTCTATCCTAAAACAACCGGCAAAGCTGAGACCACAGCACTACAAAAGCTAACACTTTCCTAAGAAACTAATAGACCAAGACAACCCAAAAAGCCAAAATTGAAGACCAGCTATCTCTAAAACCTGTGCCTTGACGGCACCATTGCAGGCTAACTAACATGGTAGGATGAGCTCTTGGAAGGTTAAAATGCTAAGGCAGTGTAAAATGCTAGTGAAATCATGTCCTAATGCTTTTCAGAAGAAAGCTAACACTTAGCCCTCTGCAAAAGTCTTCTTTCTGAGGAAGCTAAGGCATTAATGCAGCACAAAGCAAAGCTCTAAGGAACAAAAGATTATACTATAGAAAAGAACATCAGTGCTTCAAATTTAAACTAATGCTAAAACCTAGCATGCTAGGATCACCATGCCTGAAATACTAAGGATGCTAGAATGCTAGCAAGACATGATGATCAGCGAAAAAAATATTTGGAAGATGAACAGCCAGGGTGCAGAGCTGATTGCAAATGAGTCTTTCATTTAGGGACAGGTGAGATAATGGTCAGTGGGCGGGGCTACTTGTTTATAAACATTTTAATAGAATACAGGTGAGCTAATAGTCAGTGGGCGGGGCTACTTGCACATCACAGTCTTCTTAAATCTCATTTTTTTTTTTATTCTTTTCTCTCCCTGTCTCTTTCCCAATCTGTCAACTCCTTTCTTTTTACATTCTCTCTCTCTCTCTCTCTCTCTCTCTCTCTCTCTCTCTCTCTCTCTCTTTCTCTCTCTCTCTCTCTCTCTCTCTCTCTCTCTCTCTCTCTCTCTCTTTATTATATATTTATGGAAGTTATGGAAGAACTCATTTCTTATTTATTGGATGCTAACTTACTAACGCATCTCCTAACAGTCCTTTTTATGACCTGTCTCTCTCTCTCTCTCTCTCTCTCTCTCTCTCTCTCTCTCTCTCTCTCTCTCTCTCTCCCCGTCTGTCTGTGCAGCTGTGCAGACAGGATGTACAGGGGGAGGGGGGAGACCCGAGGGAACAGCCGAAGGCAGACAGACAAATATCCAGTGACAGGTGTGTGATTAAATCAAAGCTACAGCCGTAAGTGCTGAAGTATCGACCTGTCACTCGCAATCTACAGCCCTGTGACACACACACACACACACACACACACACACACACACACACACACACACACACACACACACACACACTGTGGACACGTCCACAACCACACAGCCCTGTTCAATATTCACCTTACAACACTGTCAGAGGGGGCGTGTCCGCACACACACATGGGTTCTGACTTTATGAGTTAGCTTTATATCTGAGGTAATGAAGATGATGAAGATGAAGGTTCTTACCGCGTGTTGAATTGTAACGAGGCTGTAACGGGTTTAATTGTGTGGTCGTGTATTTAGTCTATTTAGTGAATAGTGAGTAGAGTGTGTGGTTAGGGACACGCACAAGTGGCCTGAATAGTGAATAGGGCATATAGTTTGGGACAAGCCCACAATGAGGTGCATATGTGGCCTGAATAGTAAGTAGAGTGTGTTTTGGACACTTGTTTTTCTCACCAACAGTGTTTTATAGGGCATGTAGTTTGGAACACATCCACTGTAAAAATGTTTTCGTTCTCTAAATAGTGAATAGGCCATGTATTTGGGCGTGTCCCACAATGAGGTTTATAATTGGCCTAAATAGTAAATAGTGATTTTTCAGTGATATTTCAGTGTGTGTGTGTGTGTGTGTGTGTGTGTGTGTGTGTGTGTGTGTGTGTGTGTGTGAGAGAGAGAGAGAGACCTGTGTACATGCTGATAAGCTTCATATCTCCCATATCTAATCACATTATGTCTCGTCTGGTCTCGGTGAGCGAGCGGTCATTACGGCGTGAAAGTGCTGCAAGTGATTTCCGGCGCGGAAGGTCGTTTGAAGGTGCGCTGAGGAAATAAGCGTATCTACATCAGCAGCCTGTAAAATTTGATGAGGCCGTTTCGCGTCGCTGTGTAAAACGGTAGCGAGGAACGAGCTGCAGTACATTAACCCGACGGCCCTGACACCTCAGACGCTCGGACGTGACTCCACGTTAGCGTCGTAATCAACTATACGCAAAAAAAAAATCATGACATGTTCCAATTTTCACGATTACAGAACTTCACAGCACATATATTTAATTAGCGTTTGATATTATTTGTTAAGTCTTTTGTTGATATTTCACAACTTCACAGGCACATGCTAGCAAGTGATATCAAAATGAGCAAATATCATTCACCAAACTGTGTTTTTATTAGTTTTTCAGCACACACATCTGAGCTAAATAAAGTAAATCGCTAATATTTAAACATGAAAGTGTGTAAAATTATAGAAAAATATTTCTACTTATTAACTTGGTTATGATTTGTGTTTACTGGTTGCTCAGCAATTTTCATTGTTGAACTCTGACAGAGTTTAATCGGCGAACAGGGTTCTTGAGTGAAGAACATTCTAGAACACTAATGTGTAATAACAGGGTCATTAAAATGTTAAAATGAGCTTTGGCTAATTTATTGACATATCTGAGGTAAAAGTCAGCATTCCCTAAGGTGCCATGTCATTTCTGCTCACCCTGTAGTCTGTTTACAGATTATGAACCCTAACCCTAGATGAATTATTCATTTAGCCATACGGTGTGTGTTTTATAAACAATTTATCGACATATCTGAGGTAAAAGTCGGCATTCCGGACGCTTCTGTATCATTTCCCGCTTACACAGCCTTTAAATCACCCTAATAAACGACTTAACATCCTGGATTGCTGTGTCTCCTGTTGCCTAGCAACAATCGTATTATTAATTTAAGCGCAGAATGGTGAACACGAGGGGTGTTAATTTCGCCGTGTTTCTAAGTTCATAGATAACGATCGTGCCTTTATTAGCATCCCCGTGTCCTCTGTCACTTATCGAAAACGATGCCTCTCAGATGCTAACAGTTAATGAGCCAATTAGCCAGATTGTGCTATTTTGAAGTCTTTTATGTGTCATGCTAGCTAAAACGCTACAAATCTGTAATCGCTAATCCCTCTGTGAGTTTTTCTTCCGAACATCATTGCTGGCCTCATCCCTCCGAAAGCGTTGTGTTTTCACTTTAGGAGCGTCGCAGAGCGGCCGATTTGTCTCTTAAATCCCACAACGGAGAGCCATAACGTGCTATCGCTCCTGCACTCATCTTTCACACTACTCTAGAGACCGCGGCGCTAATGCTCTTCCTGCCCGCTAACTTCACTTCCTGGAAGTGCAGATCTCCTGTGGGCCATCAGACGCTGCATTAGCACAGACAGATAGCTGGAGACAGACAGAGAGAGAGAGAGAGAGAGAGAGAGAGAGAGAGAGAGAGATGTGTGGGGGAGGAGAAAGAGAATGAAGGAGAGAATGTGTTCTGCGGTTCTCCTCCATTCCTTTCCCCAGACTCGTGATGAATTACTCATGCCTGCCCATGCCCTCCAGAAGCTCACTCCAATTCCTCCCCTTGTTCCCTCATTCGAATGCTCCCAGAGGCTTCTGTACATTAGCGCTTCAAATGCTACCTGAAAATCCCCTTAGAACCAAAACTGTGTGATGGAGAGAGAGAGGGAGAGAGAGAGAGAGAGAGAGAGAGAGAGAGAGAGAGAGAGAGAGAGAGAGAGAGAGAGAGATGCAGAGGAATGGCAGGAACAACTCCTGAAGCTTCCAGGGTTTCATTATGCTATCTTTCCTGACGTTCACTAACCACTTCCCCTAGATTCCTTCATGGCAGCTCCCAAGCTAGCTCGTTAATTAGAAGTAAATTATCGTAGCAGCATGCGCTCGTATCTCACCGCTCCTTAACCTGCTCACATATTTCGTTAAAAAGCTTCCATTTTTTCGATAGAAAAAACCCATTCACTAGTCTTTTCAGCTTTTCAAGCATTTAAAACAACACATCTGAAGTAAACGTTGATGTTCTGGGAAGTTTCGTCTCATTTCCTTTCCTATTACATCTTCACCTGCCTGAGTAAAATACATACGCTTACTGAGCTTCCTGCCTCAGGGTGCCACCTCGTTTCCAGACAGCTATATAAAAATACTCATGCTAACTACCGTGTTATTGACCATATAGTATTAGCCATGAACTGTTTTGTAGCAATTAACCTAAACATGCTAGGTAAATAATTACCTTCTGGAAGATTCCGTCTCATTTCCACTTTCGTCATTTGTGTAAAACTATTACCAGCCTATCGCTAGCTAGCTACAGTGCAATATTACATTATTACATTATTATTATAACAGACATTCTGAGGTAAAGGTTGGGTGGATCCGAGTGATTTTCTGTGCTAACGATGTGGCACAGCCTGTCTATTGCGTTAGCTTAAACGTTAGCTTTGATATAAATGAGACTGTTAGCAGAGAAGCTAGTGTTTAACATCAAATTTTCACTATTGTCTATGGCTAGTCTTTAGCTAGCGGTGACTTCACTGGAGGTAAGGGGGAAAGTGATCGTGAGTGTGTTAAAAGCAATCTCCACATCCCTCCATTCTCCGAGAGGAGAAATAAAGGACTCGTTTTACGAACCGACGTCTTTTTTTTTCTCCCTCCCTCCCTTGCTCCCTCGCTCCTTTTCTCTCCGAGCTGCCATTCCCCGTCAAATTATAACACGTCCATGAACTCGATTCCCTCGCTAGCGCTTACAAATTAGTCCATTAAGCTGCCCTTTCTCTCCTCCGAGCCCGAGAGAGAGAGAGAGAGAGAGAGAGAGAGAGAGAGAGAGAGAGAGCGAGAGAGAGAGAGGGAGAGAGGGAGGTCCCAATTATTATTTTACAGCGAGAACATGATGTAAAGGAGGAGTGAAGAAGACAGGAGAGACGGCTAAAACCCGGATCCGAGGGAATCAGTGGCAATTTAAAGCCATAAAGCTGTACGGAAAGACAAATTCTCTGCTCGTTACTCATCATCGATAACGGCAGAGGGGAATTATGGGTAATGGTGGTGACGGACGAGCCTCCATCATCCATTACGCTGCTTCTGAAGCCGTGTTATCTGTGTGAAGGAGATGATCAGAGGGTCAGAAGGTGCAGGAAATGGGTTCTGGATGAGCCGAAAGAACAGGACGGGTTTATAAATCAGATCCAATACAGGACAGGAGAGCTAGCACACATGAGGTCGGAGAAAAATACGATCATTAACGGAGATCGATCACGATTCAAACATGTTCAATTACACCTGATAAAATCTCGTACAGATCCTGTACCAGTGCCTCTTTCATCAGAGATAAAGGAAAAATAGAATCGCTACATAAACACGTGACTGGATTCATCATTAGATTCATCAGAATAAGAATCATCTAATTACCCACACACACACACACACACACACACACACACACACACACACACACACACACACACACACAGACATTTATATTCATTTGTTTGCTGTGTGTTTTCCAGTTGGTTCCTGATTTCTTTCTCTTTTAGTCCTAGTTGGTTCCTGGGTGGTTCATGTTTAAATCCAGTTCGGTTCCTGTGCCGTTCTTATTCGATTGTTTCTTGTAGGTTCCTGATTGAACAATCTTCGGTTCCTGGATGGTTCCTTGTTGGCTCCTGGTTGGTTTCAGAATGTTTTCTGTTATTTTCCTTGTTGGTTCCTGTTGGTTCCCTTTTCCCACCACTGCTTCAATACATGTTCTGAGTTTATATTTATTCATGTCCAAGTTGGCAGAGTCTGTGGTCATGTGACATTGTATCTATGTGTGTTTTAACCTGTTTGTTAAATATCAGGCTGTTTATTGAAACAGATCAATTTATCAACATTATCTTAAATGTGTCTGTTTTCCATCACCGTGCTGCTCCTGTATTTCTGTTTGATTCTTATATAGTTCCTTAATAGATCCTGTTTGATTTCTAGTTGTACCATGTTTAATACTTGTTTGGTCCTTTTTTAGTTCTTGTTTGGTTTCTGGATAGTTGCTCTTTGGATCTTGACTGGTTTCTAGATAGTTCTAGGATAGTTCTTGTTTGGTTATTGTTTAATTCTCGTTTGGTCCCTGTTTAGGTTTTGTTTGGTTCCTGGATAGTTCCAAGTTGGATCTTAGGTGGCTCCTTGTTGGATTTTGTTTGGTTCCTGCTTAGTATATCTTAGTCCTCATTGAATCCTGGTTGGTTCCTAGATGGTTTCCTGTTTGATTTCAGTTTGGTTCCTGGATAGTTCTTTGTTCCTGGTTGAATCATGTATGGTGACTGTTTACAACCTGTTTGGTTCTCATTAGGTTTCCGGATGGTCCCCTTTTTCACCCATCGCTTAGTGTTGAATAAATGTAACAATAAATAAATGAAAGAATGAATAAATGAAAGAATAAATAAATAAGCCATAAAAGCAGAAGTTTTGATAAACGGTGTGGATGAAAGCATTGAACGGGATGTTGAATGAGGGATTTGGAAATAAGGTGGATTAGAGGAATATTCCGGATTACGCTTTGATAAGTGATGGAATAAGCACAGCTCTTGGAAGTGAACTCAGAGCCTTGGACTGTGCTGCAGCGTTCCTCCTTCCATCCCCCTCTCCCTCCCTCCGTCTCTCTCTCTCTCTCTCTCTCTCTCTCTCTCTCTCTCTCTCTCTCTCTCCTGGTAGATGGCTGAGTTCCTATTTTTGCCGCTGACCCTGCCAGTAGTTCAGACAGCGTCTAGTGTGCGTATCTGATTAATTGGTTCTGCGCCTCGTTTTGCACCGACGGCTAATGAAATCACGTAGGAATTAAGCCGTTAAGGGGCCAAACATTTCTCCTTGGCTCATCTTAACAAGCCTGGAAAGCAGCAGTGCTCTCGCTAACACACACACACACACACACACACACACACACACACACACACACACGCACACACACACACCATCTCTCCCGAGCCGTGCCAGCAGCAGCTTGAATCCAAGATGTTCAAAAAAGGCCAAGAGACTGAATTTAATCAGGGGAAAAAAAACGGAGCTGGAGGATGGAAGTGTACAAGATCCAAAGGTTGAGACGAAGGGAGGAAGGGAGAAAGGAAAGGGAGTGTGGGCTGAATTTAACAGGCAGGGGGAAACCTCAAAGATTTAAAGGCACTGTTAAAAATGTATGGGATTGCGTTTGGAACGAGGCCATCGTGAACAGCTTGGCCAGCCGAATCAAATCGTCCCTGCACAATTCTTCACCCAATATTTTATTAATAAAAAAATCGCTTAAAGAAGCCACGGCGGACGCCATCTGGAACCACAGCACCGCGCCGCTACCTACCCCAAACCCCACCGCCGCTAAAACACCACTTGGCAGATGTGTGCAGAGAAGAAGAGGGGAAGGAGAGAGAGAAAGAGGAGACAGGATGTAGATGTTTTTTAAATAAAAAATGTTTTGTTCCATCACCACCACGATCATCATCATTTTTAATACCATCACCACCACCATCAACGGCATCACCATCATCGTCATCATCATCACCACAATCACCACCACCACTACCACCACCATCATGTTTTATTACTATCACCATCATCACCACTATCATTACCATCATCACCACCATCACCACCATCACCACCACCACTACCACCACCATCATGTTTTATTACCATCACCACCACTATCATTACCATCATCACCACCATCATCAGAACCATGAGCATCACTTCCACCATCATCACCATCCCTACCATCATCACCTCCATCTTCACTACAATCATCACCACCACCACCATCAGTACCGCAATCTTCATCACCCCCCCCCCAGGCACCAATAGTTCTTCATTCCAGCGCTTTTCATGTCCCTGTAAGTTTCCTCAGAGATTTCAGGTTTTCTTTTTTTCAGAGTCCATGGAGTATTCCTGCCTTTCTCTCATTGTTCCTGGGCGAGTGTTAAATGCTAATATAATGCTAATTTGTCTTAGCTTGTTTTCCATAATGCTAATTTGCATGTTAGCCTGCTTACTATAACACTAATTTGTGCTATCTTGTGTACTATAACACTAATTTGTGCTAGCTTGTGTACTATAGCACTAATTTGTGCTAGCTCATGCATTCAAAATAAACTTCCCACCAAAAATGTTCATCGTTCGGTCCTCTAATGGACACACAGGGGGGTTAAGGCGGCGGGATTACGGGCGCTATTTTGTCTGGGCACTTGGAGCATCGTCTCCCCTCGAGCCTCTGAGGCACGTCACACTCGTTTACTCGTTTGGCAGCCTTCCCTCCATCCATTGCGGCATATCCCGTCTGTCAGGGCCATGTGTTAGCGCTCTTCAGAGCCTCCGCCAGCTGCCTCTCCATGACTGCAGCGGGATTGCGCTAATGAAGTCAAATTAATTTAATTGAGGCCCCGTCTAACCCCAGTACTGCCGCAGGGAGGGGGCGTGGCCTTCCACTTGTTTTTTTTTTTAGAGCCAGCGCTCTATAACGAAATTCCTGTCAGAACTTATAAAGTCCAATCGCCTGCTCAGGAACTAGTGAGAGTGGCTCGTCTAGTGGGCTAAATTACAGTTAAAGGACCGTTGGTGTGTTAAGGTTCCTCAGAAGGGCTGTAAACCCCCCCTTCCCTACTGCGAAAAAAAAAAACAGACTTCCCGAGCCATTAAAACGCGCTAAAAAGAGAGCTAAACGAGTGCTGGTGGATAGCTAGCGTCGTCGTTACGACTCGCTTCCCGTCTCCCAAAACCTGACTGTAAACTTTTATGTTCGTCTCTTTGATACCAGTGTTATGATTTTTTTTCCCTCACCGAGCCCCGCCCCCTTTCCCCTCGCTCGCTCGCTACATCAAAGCCCTGGCATCCTCAGCTTCAGCGCAGGATAATTGGAAGCAGACGCATGTTTTGGCGCTCCTTTTCTTTTTTCCCTTGTCCTCCAGGGTCTCGTTTTTCCTCCTCTCTCTCTTTCTCTCTCCCTGTTCTTCCTGTTTTTCTTTCTTTCTTTTTTCATACATCACCTGAGACGCTGAGACGAGGCAGCACGAGCCAAACATGACGTCTGTCTCCGGGCTTCGCGTTTCAGCGCTAACACTAATCTGCTGGGTTTTTTTTATTCTTGAGGTTTGGAAAAACAGACAGAGGGGATGCTAAACTCCACACTAGTTAAAAATGCTAACCAGAACGCTAGGCTATAGTGAGAAAGTAGCGAAATGTGTACAATTTCAAAAGTTAATTTTATTACTGTTTACTAATATGCTAATGTGTTTGCTTGCCTGTTCTCTATTAAGTCCTATAAAGTACTAATTTGCTAGCAGGTTTTCTATGATTTGCTATGATGCTAACTGGGATACAAAGTGTTTATCGCTACGTTCTTGTAGTTGGATGTTACTATGATTAATATATAAAGCTAATTTGTGTTTAGCCTTTAGCATAATGCTACTTTGCAGTTTACTACACCAATAATCGTAGTAAAACAGAATTTCAGCCTGACTAAAGATTCAAGGGGTGTATGAGGATGATGATGATGATGATAAAGTTTTTTTGCTAGTGGAGTGAAACCCAGTGCTAATCTGGATTTGATTTAGCGGTGCTGCAGTTAACTTCAAAAGCGACTGGAGGTCTGTAAGGAGGAAAAAAACCACAGCAAGGATGAAGCGTCTGGCTCGAGTAAAGAGTGCTAATAAATTAGAGATAAAAGCACTTCCACATTACCTCAGAGCCATTAAATCCAACATGGCCGCTGCAGATCTCCAAATCATCTACACATGGGGTTTTTTTTGGAGGGAAAGAGAGCCGCGGCTCCCTGGGGGAACGTTAGCGAGAATGGCTCGCGCTCGCCTAATAGCAACCATACGGCGCTGTGTAATGCTGCCTGATTGTTTGTGGCACTTTTCTGGAATGTGGAGACGGAGATTCTGGATCCCGTTCTGGAAAAATATCACAGAGCTGGCTAGCGGTTAGCACCGAGACAAGTCTGCTGGATACAAGGCGCTTTTAAAGTGTTTTGCAATACTTATGTCTGATACACACACCCACCGACATCCAGTGAGCAGTGTGTGATAGTAAGCGGTGTGAAGAGATACGTTTATAATGTTTATAGCGTTTCTGACTTTTATAACAAGCCGAAATTTTTTTTACATTTCTACACTCTGCCTCTCAACGAGGTAAACTAGTAATGCCAACGTCACACATAAGGGCCACGCTAAAATCAATAAAGTAGGATTAGCATGGTAGTTAAATCACACAGCCATAATGCTAACTGGCATAACTCTGTTATCTAGCATGCTAGTTTGTAGTTAATGTAACATGCTACCTTTTTTACCCTGCTATATATAGGATGCTCGATCGCAGCTAGCATGATATCTTGTTCAGTTTTTTTTTTTTTTACAGTTATCTGTGATGCTAGTTTGCATTTAACGTTCCCCCCCCCCCCCCTTTCCATATGTATATAGCCTGTTAGCTTTGATGCGAGTTTGGACAGAGCATGCTATGTTTCAGACATTTTGTTGTTTATTGCTCATCATTAGAACATTTACCAAAATGCTAGTTTGTTTGTTTGCTTGTTATTAATTATATATATATACATATATATATATATATATATATATATATATATATATATATATATATATATATATATATATATATATATATATATATATATATGATATTCTATAATATTAATTTGGATTTGTTTGGATGCTAATTTTTTAGCAATTTAAAGTCACTCGCCTTTATTGACCACGCCCACACAGGGCACTCTCTTGGCACCGCCCTCTTAATTACCCAACCCCTGTTAGGTTCAACAATTCACACTTGATGTTTATAACCTTATCTGGGTATTAATAGTGCACTTCATTCCAGTGCACTACACGCTTTTATACTCTTATTTAAACACAAGGTTAAAGTGAACAATTAATGACAAGTTTCCCTACAGTGGTGCCCTACAGGGAGGACACTACAGGGATAAAAACTGCTGCTTTCAGGAACCAGCGCAAATAAATTACGAATACAAGTAAAAGGAATAAACACGCCTCAGACAAACCACAAACGTCTCGCTTTGATCGCCACTGAAACTTAGACGTTCTGGACACGTCCTCAAATCTCAAACACGAGAGACTCATTCAAGTCAGGATCTGGTCTCCGTCTGTGCTGCAGAACATGAGAAAACACGACTTCTACAAACAAAATAAGAAAAAAAACATAGCAAATGTTGAGCAGATGTGCTTTATTAACAACCAGGAAAGTGCACGAGATTCCCTCAGGACATAGTGGAGGAGAGAGACACAATGTTATTAAAACACAGCTGAAAATTACAAACCGCATGAAAACATTAACAAATTAGCCTTGAGTCACATTAAAACGCAAAAAAACTTAAAAACTAAACGCTCTAAACCCTAACTAGTGCCTTAGTAAACACCTAAACCTAAACTAGCAATTCAGTAAATGCACTAAACCCGACAAGTGCCTCAGTAAACATACTAAACATAAACTAGTGACTAAGTTAATGCCCAAAACCCAAATAAGCGCTCCAGTAAACATACTAAATGTAAACTAGCGCTTTATTAAATGCCCTAAACCCAAACTAGCGCTTCAGTAAATGCTCTAAACCCAGACTAGCACCTTAGTAAACATACTAAACGTGAACTAGCACCTCAGTAACTGCTCTAAACCCAAACTAGCACCTCAGTAAACATAATAAATGTAAACTAGCGCTTTAGAAATGCTCTAAAACCAAACTAGCGCCTCAGTAAACATACTAAACGTGAACTAGCACCTCAGTAACTGCTCTAAACCCAAAGTAGCGCCTCAGTAAACATAATAAATGTAAACTAGCGCTTCAGTAAACGCTCTAAACACAAACTAGCGCCTCAGTAAACATAATAAATGTAAACTAGCGCTTCAGAAACGCTCTAAACCCAAACTAGCGCCTCAGTAAACATAATAAATGTAAACTAGCGCTTCAGAAATGCTCTAAACCCAAACTAGCGCCTCAGTAAACATACTAAACCTGAACTAGCACCTCAGTAACTGCTCTAAACCCAAACTAGCGCCTCAGTAAACATAATAAATGTAAACTAGCGCTTCAGTAAATGCTCTAAACCCAAACTAGCCCCTCAGTAAACATAATAAATGTAAACTAGCGCTTCAGAAATGCTCTAAACCCAAACTAGCGGCTCAATAAACATAATAAATGTAAACTAGCGCTTCAGAAATGCTCTAAACCCAAACTAGCGCCTCAGTAAACATACTAAACGTGAACTAGCACCTCAGTAACTGCTCTAAACCCAAACTAGCGCCTCAGTAAACATAATAAATGTAAACTAGCGCTTCAGTAAACGCTCTAAACCCAAACTAGCGCCTCAGTAAACATAATAAATGTAAACTAGCGCTTCAGAAATGCTCTAAACCCAAACTAGCGCCTCAGTAAACATAATAAATGTAAACTAGCGCTTCAGAAATGCTCTAAACCCAAACTAGCGCCTCAGTAAACATAATAAATGTAAACTAGCGCTTCAGAAATGCTCTAAACCCAAACTAGCGCCTCAGTAAACATAATAAATGTAAACTAGCGCTTCAGAAATGCTCTAAACCCAAACTAGCGCCTCAGTAAACATAATAAATGTAAACTAGCGCTTCAGAAATGCTCTAAACCCAAACTAGCGCCTCAGTAAAATCCAAAATAAGTATCTCAGTAAATGCCCTAAAGCAGAAGGAATTGATTGATCAATTGATGAATGGATGGATGGATTGGATGGATGAACTAAATGGATATATGAATGGATGGATGGAATGATGGATATGGAGATGAAGTGAGGGAAAAACAGAGTAAAGAGAAGGGAGGTAGAGATGGTAGGAAAAGAACTGAAGGGGGGATGAATAGACAGAGGGATAAAGGAAAGAACAGAGTAAAGCACAAGGTGGAGTGAGAGATGATGGAAAACCTGGAAGAG